>NC_056725.1:1011279380-1011579380 GCF_019279795.1 Protopterus annectens
GTCTGTTTAGCAATAATTTTCTATGTAACCTGCTCATACTCCTGAAATTAGGCATAAATCATACTCTCAAATATGTGTCTCCCCATACATGCTATCACGTCACTGACTCTGAAACTAAGAGGCAGTATTGATCCCATACTAATATACCATCCACAAAAAATGGCCAAACAAGATTGACACACTTCTTAAAGCACCGAGGTTTACAGATCCTCCATGTTACTGTTAGAAGTATCTGTAATAAACTGCAAGAAGTTTCTGTGTGGATATCCTTTTACTCTCTGGAAATCCTTGTAATAACTTAAACTTGGTTAAGATAGGATATATCTGACGATAAAATCTTTCTCCATGGCTTTAATGGTCTAAGATTAGATGGAAAAAAAAGCTAGTGGGGTTAGGATAATATATAATCATTTACTGGAACTGTCTCTTTTCCCTGGGTCTACTTTATGTCCTCGAAGTCTAAGAATATCGAATACAATATTCTCGACACGAGTACACCGAAAGCGCAAAACATCGAAAATGTAAACGGAAATCTCCGTAGGTGGAGATTTCCATTTACTTCAATGTAGTGTGATCTCGTAGTTGGTATATTTAAGTAGTGGGGAGTGTGGGGGTGCACTGGGGCTTGCCCCCCTGCCTACACTAGTTTAAATTATTTTTTTTTTTGTGTATTTTTTTTTGGACTTCGATTGTTTAATAGTTCGATGCATATGGTTCGATCCATATGCATTCGAGATATTAAACTTTCGAGGTCCTAAAGTAGACCCCTTTTTCCTCATACCCTTCCTCTTACTACAAACTAATTTCATCTGGTACATTATCCGATACCCAAAGTGATCACTTCTGAACCTTCAATGTCAAATACCAAACCTCTATTCATAAATGTTACCAATTGCAATCAAGTATGTAATCTTTCCACTTTCTGCCAAGAAGTCTAACTTTGTGCAATTGCAATCCCATTAGATATCTCTGAATTTAATAGCGTCTTTCTAAATATCATTAACGAACATGATCTTCTCAGGACAAAAAGACATAAAGCTAACCAAGCACCATGGTTATCAGGTAAAACTAAACAAGTGAAGTTGCAGAGGAACAAAGCTTGGAAAACATGAACATAGAATATGACCAAAAAATTACAAACATTTAGATATCTCTGAAACCATACAAAATACCACACTAAACAGGGCAACAAGACTTGTTATACTACACTTTAAAAGATCCATAAAGGCAAGCCATTTGTGAACTCAGTAAGAAAACTCTTATACCCTGGTCAAGCTACTCAGTCAACCCCCATCTACATTGAACCATAATGACAGCATTGACAGTCAACTTACCTCTCACTTCATAGATAGTCACTTCGTTAATCAAATGCACTACTTCTTTTGTTTTCTTCTACCCTCTTTGCTCCTACATAACTAATAAATTATCCAGTTATCTTCTTCAAACCAATTTGAACTTCACCCATCAAGAATCTTCTTCTTAATGTAAACCTCCATAGATCCAGGTGAACCACCAGCAGAATGTGTAAGAATTGCTTCTGACATTTTGATCTACCCAGTTCTATCATCATTAATTGATGCATGAAAGAAAACTATATCCTGAATCTGGAAACAGCCTTCATATTACTCTATACAAAGGGGGGAAACATTTCTGATTTCTCAAACCATAGATCTTTTACAATTATGTCTCGACTATCTCAAATATTGGAGAAATAACTCCTTAAATTCCTCACGGATAATAATCTCATCCAGCTCAACACAATTTTTACACCATTCACAGTAGTACTACTACTGCCCTTTTTAGTTTTTCTAATGCTGTAAAACTTAATCAAATGCAGTTTGCTTGGTCTCCTCTCTTTTTCTTGACATTTCCAATGCATTCACACTGTCTTTCATCAGACACTATTATATAAACTCTCTTCCCTTTATCTTGCAGAATCATCACTTCCACGGTTTCATAGTTATTTTCCTAATAGGAAATAAGCAGTAAAATGGAATAAATTACATCTCATTTTTTCTTATCAGTTTCTATAGGCATCCCCAAGGATCTGTCATTGATCCTTATTATTTAACATTTTCATAGATGACGTTCAAAAAGCATTCATTTTTGGCCAATGGCAGGGTATTCTTCTCTCAGCTGCTCTGCATAATCATAGTTAAATTTCAGCATATTGCCTACAACTCTTTCTCATCCATTGAAGCCTGGATGAATAACTTTTAGCTACACCTAAATCCAAAACAAAAACCAAAAAAAAACCTAAATACTCTTTACTTCTAACCAACCCTCCAAACAAACCAACTACCTTTAGCATTATGTCAGCCAATAATGCAAAAAGTAAATTTGTGACACATACAACGATACTAGAAATAACTATAAATGAAGAACTGAAATCCTCAGTTTTCTGTACAGTGTCATAGCTTATCGCACCATTTCACCTATCTACTTTCATCACTTTTATATACTTCACTTACAATTACTAATCTGAAAACTACTCAAAGAAAATAAACTAAAACAATGTCACAGCAAAGTTGCAAAACTTAAAGCAAATCATCCCTAAAATTCTCACCACTGCTTGGCTTTTAAACAGCTGAACTGGACTGAACTGCTATACTGCCGAAAATGCATTTAGCTAGTTATAACTCACAAACGTATCTATAAAATGGAAAACTGTCCTTCTCTACACAACATTATCTTGCACTATTTCCATATAGAACATTAAGCTCTGGGGACAAACTTGCACTCTTTACACATAATCAAAAAGAGCCTGCTGGTAATTCACTGCATTCTAGTGCTAGTTCCAAAATTAGGAACTCCATTCCTTTATATACCAAACATGTAGGCAACCTAAAAATTCAATCAAAAGCCTTAGTAAAACAGTACCTGATGGACTCATGGCTGTTCTCGTTTTTACCTCCAGGATAACCTTCTACATTTATAAGTTCATGCTCATGATATTATCTATTTAACTACTTCTACAGGACCATTTGTATGAAGCTTTAATAAATAATGATAACCTTAGTTTTGCTATTTTTCTCTTTTTATTCTCACTTTCTTTCTATCAAATATTGCTTGCATATGTCCATTTCTGTCTCTCTCCTACCTCTCTTTTACTTCAATGCCTATTTCTCTCTTCATATTCAGTTTCTATGTCTTTGTCACCTCTCTATAATTTTTTTCCCACTGATAGAACATTGGCGCATTTGAATAAATTCTATATAATCCAAATTCTTTATGCTGTGCTTTTCATTCTAAAATCTCAACTTTTTATTTTCCATCTATAATTCTCTCTTAGTCCTCCTTACATTTTTTAACACCTGAGAAAAGTAAGATTACATAGAAAGCATCTTGTCTTAAGTACCTTTATTGTCAAATGATTTTTCTTTCAATTAAATTTCAGCTACCTTAATTTCTATGCCTAAAAATATTTAGTCTTCTGTGTAATATGATATTGTATATTTTCAATGTTGATGTCAATTGTTTTAAATTTGCCTTTATTGCATATATCTTATTATCCCACTGTTCAATTTTCTGTACAGTTTTTTTCCCCAGACCCACACTGAAAATGAGCTTTCCAGTTACAGTTGGACCTTCCTGGTAAACAAGTGTAAATAAATTAATAATGCTGTTGAGCTAAGTAGGGCAATTACCACAATACATTTACACTCTAAAGATCATATATGGCTTCCGATATAGATAAGCATTAATCAAAATGGAAAGCTGCACTAAGTGTAATAAAGTCACATTAAATTTGTCATTAGAATTAATGAGGAAGACTATCTCAAGAACAGAGACACATACAAACAATACTAGGAAAGCAGTTACAGGAACCAAAAGCTGGTAAGCTGTACACCTTTTAAGTATACAGACGTTTGTGCTACCCTTTACAAGCACTTTTTAGTGCTTATAACCGTGGTATAAATATGTTCCTATATGTCCACTCATCAAGACAAACCTTAAAATTAACAAAGTAGTACTTGAACCTGTTGTGGTAACTTATTCCATATGCTAGAAATATGTAGAGTTAGGAACCTATCCCTATGGTCAGTCTTGTTTATTTGTTCTACATTTAGCTTCCTCATACAAGTATTTGCAGGACCTCTGGTTTTGCAAAGAAATAGGAGGTCAAATGAGATTGGGTCTTTCATGGCTGAAAAAACAGGGCACAGGTCACCTCAGAGCATTTGATAGGCTACTGAGTATAACACAATTTGTGATAATCTGTCAGGAAGGATTTAAGGCTTTAATTCTCTTGATTAATTTATTTTTATTTTGCATTTGCTTACCAAGATACACCAGCTGGGCAGCAAAGCCTCTTTCCATCAAAGGCCATGTTAGAAAAGCTCCAAGATACACAAGTAACATTAAATAGATATATTATAAAAATGTATTACAATAAAAACATAAAAATGGTAAATTAATAATAATAACACATACAATAAAATAGATTTGTAGAGGCATAAAATATAAATAACCATACAATGACAGGCATAGTTAAAATAGATTAAGATTATTCATTTGGAGTAAAACAAGAGATAAAAGAAAAAATGGGTAGTGCAGTAAAGAAAGTAAAATACATAAGAAAAGGCTAATGAAGACAACGTTGAAGAAAGTGCTATTAGTTTTAAGTAAGGTATGTTATTATATAATCCCAGGTATGATTAATTAATCAATTGCATATTAGTTCAGAAATGTTTGGGTAGAGTAGTTTTAGCTATGAGATAAGCAAGTGAATGCCCATGTATCTGTTAGCATTTTTTTTATTTTAGATTTAAACAGAGTAAATGAGTCAGTTTGTCCATCTGACTAAGGTACATTGTTCCATTTTTAAAATGCAGCTAGAATAAAGACTGTTGCCAG
This sequence comes from Protopterus annectens, assembly GCF_019279795.1. Lineage (NCBI taxonomy): Eukaryota > Metazoa > Chordata > Ceratodontiformes > Protopteridae > Protopterus > Protopterus annectens. Next base: position 1,011,284,238 of record NC_056725.1, read on the forward strand.
ATGTACTGCTGAATTTAAATACAGCAAGAAGTATTTTTTTCTGAAGGGCAAAGAATTCTATTTGGGGAATATGGATGGACACTATAAAGAAGTCCATGACATTTGTTTGGGGAATTGAGTTTTTTGTATCTAGTTAAGATATGACTTTAGGTAAGAGGATGGGGTAACTCTACCTAGTTTAAATGTTTGAGGCAGTCCAATAATGAACTCTAAAAAGTAGATTTGCTGCAAACTTAGCCACTTCAATCATTGTTCAAGTTTTTAGAATTTATCAGAGAGACAAGGTTTTAGAAGATTGGAGTGACATAGAAGAGATATGGAAAATGGTAGGCAGTTGCAATGTTTTTTTTTTTCTAGCTGATTCAGTTAGGTAAGGTGCTATCTTATATAATGACCCAGGTTTGGATAAATTTTATTGGTTATTTGAAGGATGTGTTGAGTGAATTTCAGGTGTTCATCGATGATGACACCAAGAAGTTAAGTTTGGGTGACTCACTTAGTTTTGGTAGAGTTCTTTGAAGTTATTATTGAGAAAAGACTCTTTTGGGTAGAGAATTGTTTGGAGTGAATAGCATTAATTTGGTTTTCTTTGCATTGATGAGACATTGGGCCAGATTCACGAAGCCTCCGTGTAAGAGTTATAACTCTTACACGGAGGCTGCAGTTAAATGGTGTGATGTCAGCATGTCATGCATATGCATGAGGTGCATGAGGCATGCTGAATCACACTAGTAACTCTTACACGGTCCATGTAAGAGAGTAGGGGGCGTGTCTGTAGGCTAAGCCCTGCAAGCGGACACGCCCCCGGAAGACTAGAATGGCTGAAAGTAAACAGCCACGAGAGAGGCCATGGAAATGTGAATAAACACACTACACAACACATGCCCCGACAGACCATCAGTGTATAAATTGAAGAGATGTTATAAAATTAAATTGAAACCTGTTTTATTTTTTTTAAACCCCGTAAATGTTTGCTACTGTGTGTGCTCCTGTGCGCGGGTGTGCTACTAGCGCAATTGCAGTTAGCAGTCAGTGGAAAAGGATATAAAAACTAAATATGCAAAGTAAGCCAAGAAGTAATAGCTTAGCGGTAGAGTTGCTGGCCTAAGAGTAGGCAGGCAGGGTTCGAGCCCCCACAACAACCTTTTTTTTCTTGCAAATAAGCACTAAAATGCCCCCTGACAGTATTGTACAAATGTAAAAGTATTCCTTTTTGTAAAATGGAATGAAATGGAGCATAAATTTTGAAGTAACACAATAATAAAAATAGTCAGAAATGTACTGATAGCTAAGCTGCTGTGAGACAGACTGCCTGTAGCTGAGTAGTGTTTAAAAAGCTGCAAACTGCGTGCCCGTTGCTAAGCACCGGTTTAACAGGCTAAAACTGTTTGCAACTAGCTGTGCTGAGCTGAACATGTGTGTCACTAGCCAATTAAGGTTTATCCCAGCGCACACCGTTTGCGTGCCGCTCCCACAAGCTAACTGGCAGTGCGCATGCGTTGGCTCCGTGCAAACGAGCGCAGACCTGCTTTTAAGTGCTTAAAAGTGCTTTTGGCATGTTTCATTGACAGGTCTCAACTCATTTCTATCAGGAAAATCAAAAATCAGTTGCTAGATTCGAACCCAGGACACCATGCACTAGAGTCAAGGTACTAAACCACTAAGCCATGACAGCAATACCTAGACATGCAGAAATAGCATATATATGGGATAAAATCCAGAATGGAGCATGATAAAGCATTTTCAGTGAAGTAGATACAATTCCAAAATGGCCAATCAGAGAAATGTGCGGGAAAAGCGGCATATATAAGCCCCATAGGCGGGAATACACAGCAGAAACGATTGTAGAACAGACCTGCAGTCAGAATGAGTGGAGTAGGTGAGGGACGTTGCTTTCGAGCACAGCGTTGGGGCGTTGATGAGTCCAGATACATGGTCTGGCTCCTTGTCCATCATCACGAGGCCCAACTCATGCAGGGCCAGGTCTCATGGGGAGTGTATAGGGCAGAGGCATGGGACCAGTTGGCTCGTGATCTGACCAGTGCTACTGGCATTCCACGCACTGGTGAGCAGGTCCATCACCACCATGCGGACCTGAAGCGATGCAAGCAAGACCAGTTGACCGAATGGATCCAGGAGGCCCGGGATATGCCCAACGCCCCACTACTGAGTAAGTTACATTTTGCTTATGTATGTAAGGATTTCAATTGGCTGATACCATGGAGATGTGTAGTCCAATATTACTTCTTTCGTATTACAGCTGCAGGTGTCCGCTCTGCGAACCGCGAGATGTATGCCCGTAGGCTGGTGCGGCTGCGCCACCATGCAGGTTAGTAACCCCACCCATTACTTGTAAATAAATATTATACTGTAGCATGTATCAGAACACTGCAGTGTATTGATTAAAAGTAATATAATGTGCAAGCAAGAATTGAAAGTCTGCAGGTATGGCTGCAACAAGTTCATCAGTATGCAAGTGTAACCGGAAAAATAATTGATAGAATTAAACAGTGCTGTAATACAGATGTCCCACCATTAATTAAATATAGTGTAACCTGCAGTAGTCTCAAGAGTACAGCTTCAGAATCTGAGGTAGTCATATGTGAGATATATCCCCTGTTTAAATGCTGAATCATGACAGAAGTGAGGCTTTTGGAAAGTGTTTGAATCACCACCAGTCTAACATGTGAACAAAGCCTAGAAGTACCAACCTGAACTGTGAAGTTGCAGGATGTGTGAGAGTGACAGAAAGGGTCATGTATGAATAAATAAAGTAGTAATAACCCCTGGATATAGTAGCCCCAGTGTGTTTCTACAGAACTAAATGCATGTGGGAAGTACATCTTAATATCCCAAACTGATTTCAGTGTGTCAGAATCTGGAATGTCTAGGCCAAATTCTGTATATGGTGATCACAGTAAACAATTTGCAGATAGAATGAATGATTATCTGACAGACTAAACAGCCATAGTTGTCCCCTGTCCTGTCATCAAAGTGTAGCAGGATGATGTATCTGATCAGATTCAAAATAAGTAGGATAGTGATGTATTTGTAACAGGTGTAGCATGACAGTCAAATAAAAATTATTTTGAAACATCAGCCTCAACTTAATTGTGTACCTATTACAAATGTAAATCAATGTGTAACATATGAATGTGTCATCACTTTCTATCTCCACCCAACCCTATAATTCCATATAACAACACCCACTAAATAATGGTATGTGAACATTTCATTAATCATGGACATTTGTCCATTTCAAAACTATATGCATGTCTGTTTGTGCATGTGCCCTGTTCATACCTGCAAATTTGATGGCCTGTTGCCATTAATCAACCCTGCATGTTGTTTGACTGTGTATTTCTGTTCAAATAATGCATGTGATATTGATATGCCCCTTGTTCAATGGTGTTAATATCTGGGTGTTTGTTTGATGGGAATACCAATGCATGCTGTTACAACTAATCTGAATGGAATAAAATGCCACTAACCCAAACTAACATAACTACTCACAAACCTAGAACGCTTGGGAAGGCAGGTCCCAGTGGACCCACCTCTCCCACCTCAGCTGGCGACTGCACCTGGCACTAGTGCCCAGGCCGGACCCCCCTCCGGCGGCCCTGTGCCACCTTCGGGTGGAAGCGCTGCAGGGGATGGGGCCCATCCCGTCTCTGCAAGTGTGGCCGGAGGGATTCGTCCACTCACCCTCTAAGGTGTCCAGTCTGTGGTGCGAAGGGAGATCCAAGACTCTGTTCTTGGGCCCCTACACCAGCTCGAGGCTCGTGTGGCACAGCTAACGGCCGCGGCCGTTGCCCCGCCTACACAGCCCCCAGCACAGTCCCGTCCTGGGCTGTGAAGGAACAGTGGCAACTGCCTATGGGTGGGGATATCAGTTCCACTGTTGCCATCTGTGGGCTCATGCATCTCGGATATCCCAACCTCCGTCCCCGTCAATTGTGTAACCCCCCCACGTGTGTCATACACCGCCCCTGTATGCGTCTTGTCTCTCATGTCTGTTAACCTACCCAACCTACCTCCCCAGCTATACTGACTTCCTTCACCTGACATACCACTCTCACCTGAAAAAAAAAAAAAAAAGGGCACTCTGTACCCACAAAAAAATTACGTCCCATACATAGCTGTCCATGTCGCACACATGTCTGCTTGACATTGAAACAGTTAATTACAATTGGCTCTACAACAAATATTAATGTTGTCCTGACACCTCTCTCAGGGGTGAAAGGTTTCCAATGTCTCACCAAAATACATGGAAATGCACAGCTGTTGCTGCCAAAGACATGGGCATCTATGGGCCTTGCCTACATCCCTCCTGCAAATCCCACACTTGTTTCCCTACTGTCTTACCCTCTTTGTGACCCCTTTTTCACCACTTTCCTGTCACCCCTTTTTCTTTTCTTTCAAAGAAATTAGCTGGTGTGCGCTTGTGTTAGCGGAGCTCACCGTCAGTCTTGTCGTGAGCTCAGCAAGCAGCGCAGACCTGGTTTTAAGTGCTTAAAAGTGCCTTAATGGCACTTTGATTGACAGGTCCTGTACTCAGTTTGAAAGTTTGCAAAGAAAAATAAATTCCCACTATCAGTCCCGAACCCAGGACCTTGTTAACATTAGTCTGTATGACCTACCACTAAGCCATGCCTGCCTTACAAGAATGCAGTGCTAAAATAAATATAACATGTAATAGTAGGGATCAGTATAAAGGCAATATAGGAAATGTACTATCCGAAGCATGTCAGGCAGAGTTTTAATGGCCAAATTACTGGATTCCCATACTAGTTCAGTGTTAACAGATACAGCCCTGCTACTTGTTAGCTTGTACATAATACTGTAAGGTAATGTACATATATGAAGGTACGTATATCTACACATACATATATATAAATATATATAAATACATATGAAATATAGTTGTAGGTGTCAGTATCCATGCACACTCACTACAGGAAACAGTGAACATAAATGCAGCAACCTGAATCTGCAACACAGCCTGACCCCTGTGTGACCTACTTACCCTTCTAACTGCTTAAATGTGGCCTCAGCACTTTGATTGACAGGCCCTGTACTCAGTTTGAAAGTTTGCAAAGAAAAATAAATTCCCACTGCCAGTCTCTTCATAACATTAGTCTGTATGACCTACCACTAAGCCATGACTACCTTACAAGAACACACTGCTAGAATAAATATAACATGTAATAGTAGGAATCAATATAAAGGCAATATAGGAGGTGTACTATCCAAAGCATGTCAGGTAGAGTTTCAATGGCCAAATCACTGGATTCCCATACTAGTTCAGTGTTAACAGAAACAGCCCGCTACTTGTTAGCTTGTACATAATAAAGTAAGGCAATGTACATATATGAAGGTATGTATATCTACACATACATATATATAAATATATATTAATACATATGAAATATAGTTGTAGATGTCAGTATCCATACACACTCACTACAGGAAACAGTGAAGATAAATGCAGCAACCAGAATCTGCAACACAGCCTGGCTCCTGTGAGACCTACTAACCCCTTTAACTGCTTAAAGGTGCCTCCAGCACTTTGATTGATAGGCCCCATACTCAAGTCAAAAGCAGAGTATAAGCATACTAGTAGGCCCTACCCCAAGACCATTGTAACACTAGTCTGTATGACCTACCACTAAGCCATGACTCTCATACAGGAATATAGTGCTAAATAAGTGGAACATGTAATAGTAGGAATGAAGATAAAGGCAATATAGTATGAATACTAACTAAAGCATGTCAGGCAGACTTTTATAGTCCCAATTACTGGATTCCCATACTAGTGTAGTGTTAACAGAAACAGCCCTGCTAATTGTTAGCTTGTACCCAATAATGTCAGCTAATGTACATATATGAAAGTATGTATATGTACACAGATATATATATATTTATATAGCAATACATATGACATATAGTTGTAGGTGTCAGTATGCATACACACTCACTACAGGGAACAGGCAAGAGAAATGCAGCAACCTGAATCTACAACACAGCATGAAGCATGGGAGATGTACTAACCTTCACACTCACAGAACACTGTCAACAGCATACCAGCATGGTCCACGCCCTACAATCTGAAAGGGCAACGCCTATCTCACATACCCTTTTATAGCAGTGTCCTGAAATCACAGTGAGACATGCAATCAGTACACACCTGGCTGCATGCAGTTAGCAAATGCTGCCTTACAATTGGTGCAGAGGCCATCACATGGACCTATGCAGATACCTACAAAAGCATTGAGTACCCACACTACACTCATGCAATACATTCATCGCACAAAACCTACAGAGAAAGAGAGAGAGAGACAGAGAGAGAAATCAAACAAATATAAGGACAGCCAGCAGCAAAAGCAGCAGCAAGCAGCAAGGAGCAAGCAGCAACAAGCACCACTGGCACAACTACAGCTGCCACAAACACAGGTAATGCAAAGTAGCAGGTTAATCCTGTGTATACTGCGACACCTCCAAATGTATCATAGTTCACTATCTATAGGTATGTGCATGAGATAGGTTGTGTGTACATAGTCCTGAAATATAAACATATGTAATATTGCTGTACATGTTGCCCATACTTAACACTTCCATAGCTTAGAACACAAGGCCAGTTGTGCATATGATGCAGTAGTTCCCAGGGTCAGTAGAGGTTCCTCCTCATTGGTGTAGGACCACTGTGTATGGATGGCACTGTTCAGGTACATATCCTGTAGTATGGCCAGGGATTAATATCAGTCTGTCATGTGGTGCTATGTCCTCCAGGGGTGAATGTAGCACACATCCAGGGATACCATTTCGTAACAGTGATGCTATGTGTTCTGCAATGATGAGGGTGGCTCTCACCTGGACATGTGAGAGGATAGGGAGGTGACAGTCATCTGGGATAACTAATACCATATGTGTAGGAGAATGGGGGGGGGGGTACCTGCACCTAAACTGTCTGCAACAATGTTGCCAATATCTGTGCATTTGGTGAATGTGAAGCATCTTAACACTGCTGACCACAGATGCCTTGCTGTCATGTGAATCTGCCCTGTGCTGCAGCAGCCTCCTACTATTGTTATACAATATGCCTGTATCTGTAGTCCACTGGACAGGATTAATAAGTGGTGTACAGTTGTTCTGGGTTAGATATGTGTGTGCACAGTACATGCTGTATGTGGGATGTCTGTGGTAAGCATATGCAAAGGTGCTGGCGGTGTGTGTTGTGGCTTCCACTGGCCCAATGGGCTGCATGGATAGCATCACTGTCATAACTAGTGAATAACTGTGTAATTACATGCATACATAGCAAGGTAGTGTACTGTGCTTGTGGTGTTGTTCGGATATGTATATCCAGGCTGAGTAATGTGTGTCCACATCACAGGGTTGGATGGCAACACACATCCAGTATGTAGGGATGAACACCCAGAATGTGGGAGCCTCTTGGTTAGGAATATGCCCCTCCAGCATGTCCATGTATGTCAGTGCTGAGGTCCAGCTCACCTGAGCATGTGGCTGTATGGGACTCTGATTGCCTGAGGTGCAGCATGTTCATTACTGCTGGGTTGGACATGGCTGTATATGGCACGCACAGATTGCCTCTGAACAGGCAGTATGCCACTGAGTCCAGCTGGATCTACTTTACCTGGGCAGCATATGACATCCGTGTGAGCCATTGCATCCCCTTGATGAGGTACTGTTGTCCTGTACCAGTTGCTGTAGGTGTCTGGTTAGGTACATCCCAAAAGGTGCATTGTAAGCAATTATAGGCCTGATGATGGATGAGTAAAGAGGCACAATGACCTCCCCTGCCATACATGTGGATCCCTCATGATTAGCTGGGCTATGTAACATGTCTTTCAATCCACGTTGGCCATGTGGTTGACAAATGACAGACCGCTACCATGTTTCTTCCCCAGGTCCCCAACTACGTCTTCTGTACTCAATGGCCTAACACCTATGTTGTACTGTGCCACCAATATGGAGGCATGGGAATCTGCATTGAATACTGATACTCCCCCTCCCTTGTTCATGTGTTGGGGCCGACAAGAATGGTAACAGCTATAACTTGGTAGTACTGGTGTGCTCCTGTGAAACCTGAAACAGGTTCATGTTACTGCACAGATATCGATGTCCAGAATGTTAAGTAGGGTTTTGAGTGCGTGCATCCTTAGGTCTAGACTTCCGGTGTTGAGTAGCATCACTCTTACTTCCTCACCCTTTGTGATACAAATGGATGTGGGTTTGCCTTATGAGCCTTGCCTAATACAGGCACTATGGGTGTAGCAAGAGGCTCCGCCAAATTCCAAAAGGACAGGGGTGACAGGTGCAAGCTGTCCCTAGCAAAGCATACCACCCTAAGATGGCAGGCATTGGCACACCTGTGAATGACACCAGTATGTCAGTCAATTGTTGGAAGGGAACATCGTGCCTTGATATTGTGGCATGGTTCTAGGTGAGGGTAGGATGCTACTCAAGGTCAGGGTCAAACTGTCTTGGGCTACGTGCTCAGAGAGCTCTGTACTGTCTCATGTCATGTAGTCCAGGGAGGAATGTGTCAGGCCATTCACACCAGCATGGACATTGACTGAGTCATACCTGTACTTGCCTTGGGGTTACCTGAGTGTTTGTGTTATGTGGCAGGTCATAGTGCCCGACAGGCTGCACATCGTGACCCTCACCTCGTTAAGCCTGGTGAACGTGATGTTAGTGTGCCTGATGATAGAGGCACCTAGTACAGGTGTATGAGGTGTGTTGTTTACTGTTAATGGCTGTGAGTGTTCAGCACATTGGCTTTGTGTGATATGTGTTGCACATGTCCGTTTCCATGGTAGTGGTTGCCTGGATGTCTGCTTAGGAGGTCTCTGCTGCATAGGCAGAGCTGTGGTCCGAGCCTACAAGTATGTTCATGTGTGATCATGTGTTAGGTCCGCTGTTGTGGTAGGTCTATGTGAGACTGGAAGTGTAGTGAGTGGTCTCCTTCGCCACCTGACTGGTTATGGTGGTATTGAGTAGACAGAGCCTAGCCTCCAGTTTGGTATATGGTTGCATCACTCACATGAGTTTGAATTTGTTGTTAGGAGGAGGGGGTTGTCTGTGTACATGCATCTGTTCTAACATTGTCTCTGGAGTACCACACTCACCAGCTGGACTGGGAAGGGAACTGACAACTGACCTCTGGACATGCTAGAATACTATTGTGAATTCTGTAATAATTAATGATTGAAAAGAAGGTCCAGTGGGGAGTGAGGGTGTACTGACATTACCTACAACTGCTGACTGATATAAAAGCGCCAGTGAGCAAGTGCCAGGTAACCTAAGTGCAATGGGTCACAATTAAGTAAATGCAACAATGAGAAGTAGTCACTTGCTGTCATGTGTAACATGGAAATACGTACAGTAAGCAATGCAGATATCAGTAGTGAGTCACAGACGTGTTGAGAAGCTGTGTACTATGTGGAAGTAGCATACCAGTGAAATAACAAGCTAACAAATAACAAGCATATAAACAAAGGTAGATCCAGGAGGCCTGGATGTAGTGGTTGCTACAGCAAACAAGGTGTAGCAATGTCAGTAAGATACAGCTCAGATATGCAGGCACTATAAACCTGAAACCAGATGTCCCCAGCTATGAATGGCAGAGTACAGCCTATTGTCACACATGAGTGCAGACCACAAACCTTGTTAATGTTAAATAACTGGCCTGAAGGCCAACTGCCCATACCAGAACTAATACACTTGTACACTGGGCCCTCAATCAGCAGTTCCCAACTTCAATGGATGAAAGATATGTGTCCTGCCACCACAGTGCTTGCCACCAACCTCCCTAATGTAAAACAACTGGTCTGAAGGCCAAGTGCTTAGTACAAATGACATAGAATGATAGCTACACTGTAATCAAGTTTTAACCAAGCAGTAATAAGTAGAAGTTAAAACTCCCTGTATAGAATGTGTACCATGTATTGTTGAGATACTATGCTGATAACCTGTTTGTGTACCTTTCCAGCTTGACATGGCTCCAAAAAGGAACCCATCATATTCTGCTGCAGAGGATGACGTGATTCACCAGAGCCTGGTGCGTGACTATGCCATCCTGTTCTCACGCACCACCCAGAATCAGCAGGAGAGGTCTGCACTGTGGCAAAACCTCGTTAGCAGGATAAATGATGTTGGCATGCATGATAGGACATATGAGCAGGTGAGACATCACTGCAGTGATTTGATTAGAAATGTCCGCCAGCGTGCTGCAGATATCCGCAGGCAACAGGTTGCCACAGGTGGGGGGGTGGCCACACATCCCCCCTCACCAGACAGGAGGGGCTACTGCTAAGTGTTGTGGATCCAGCCCCAGAACAACAACAGCAACACTCATGCATCATGATGGAGGTTGGATCCACACAGCAGCAAGACACCGAGCATGCAGGTAAGATGCCATATTCATTTATTGTTATTACTTTTACATTTGTTGACCCAGATAGTCTTGCTGGATATATGTCCATTTTCAGTAGAGGCCTGTGGAGAAAAGCTCCACACATAACGTAATAAAGGCAGACAGACAAGTTGTTAATACAGACAACCAACATGATAGAATTGTACACCAGCCTGTTAATTAAATCAACATACATGTAAGGAACTCAAACAGTTTAGAGTCATACACAATGTACCATTGGTTTCAAAGCAATCCTACCTAAAGCATAATGGTTATGCAATAAGGCAAAAGCCATATACATAATAGTTAGGGCTCAGAAGGGTAGAGAAGTAGAAGGAGTATGAAAGATACAATGATATGGAAGAGGCAGGAGTCAAGAAGGGAAGTGAGGAAAAGAAGGAAGACAGTCAAGAGGAGGTGGGAGGGATGGGAGAAGTAGGTCAGAGCATAGAAGGACATCAAGGTGAAAGAAACAGGGTAGAAGCTAGTTTCTATGCACAATGAGGGGTTAAAGGTAAAGAGAGGGTAGGGAGAGGGACGTTAGCCTGGACTCCAAGAAGAACAAAGCCAGTGGTTTTGGAAGTACAGTTTGAGTTGTCGTTTGAAGAGAGGTAAGGGTGAGATTAGAGTTAACTCCTGGTATGTACATATGACTGTTCTGTACACTGTTACTTCATGCACGCATAAGGTGTGCATGTGGTATGTATCTGTCATCATGATATATATACAGACATTATGTGCAGCTGATGTGTATAAGGGAACTAGTGTACTACTGTACTGTATCATGTGCAAAACAAATGGCACACATGTGCCCACTGACATTACTCTCTTCACACTTCCAGGTCCCTCCCATCTAGCAACGAGGCAGGCCATACATGCTGGTGAGTCTTTTAACATTATCTGTAAAACAATTTATAAAACTAGGAAGAGTAGTGTAACTCTGTAGTAGACATGCTGGTGACTGTGTTCACAATACCTGTAATACACAGTTGTAGTAAATTGAGTAGTGTAACACGGTACTGATGTGTGTGTTTACTGTGGGGTGTGCATGTGTGCAAGTGTGCCTGTGCCCAAGTGTGCATGTGTGTTAGTGTCCATGAGTGCATGTGTCCATTTATGAATGTGTGCATTAGTATTGAAGTGCATCTCTGTCAAATATGTATTGAGACTGTAATCTGTGTTCCATGTTTTCCTCTCATAGGTTCTGGTGCTGCTCTGGTGACCTGCAGCAGGGAACCTGAATCTTGTGCCCCAGGTACTGATGATGATGAAATGTCTGTAATGGTGCAGGAAGGTGTGTCTGGGTCCACCATTGGTCAGCCAATTGACAGTACACAGCTTTCAACCCCGTCAATGCGCACAGTCATCCTGCCGTTACATCCTTTGTCACCATTGTCCCTAGGTGATGGACAGTCTGCGGTGGGCATAGATCAGGGTAATGTGGTACCTGTGGTACATGCATCCCCACAAGGCAGCCATGAGCAGGGGCCTCCAATGGTACCACGCAGACAGTCGCCCATGGGTTCTCGTGAGGGCATCCGTGGCCGTACTGCCTCTGGCCGACGTGCCCAAGGAGGTATGTCAACCTCCACTATGTTTCGAACTGTCATGCAGGCACAGGCACGTATGGAAAGGTACACCAGACAGGGTCTGAGGGAGCTGAGAGCATGTCGCACAGCCATGACAGACGGCATGCGTGACGTTGCAAATGCTATCCGTAACTTCACAGATGTCGTTGACAGACGTTGTGGGGGCATAGAACAGCTGCTCCACAACCAGATGTCCATGGGCCAGGGCGATGGTGTGCGTTTGCGATGTCGACGTGGCCGTATGCCAGCAACAGCACCAGCTGGCAGTGGCCACGGACGACAACAGGCCCACTCACGCACCTCAAGTGCCAGCACCAGCCCCAGCAATGCTGGGTCTGTGCTGTCATCAAGATGCCCCAGGAGACCACGTGCACGTGGCTCTGGACAGTCCCAACAGTGAACTGTGTCCAGTCAACACACCCCTGCTTCTGATGACAGTACCCAGTCTGGGTTAGTACCGGATACGGCCCGTAGCACACCTGCCAGGAACAGGTACCGTGTCCGTGCCCACAGACACTGATCTGGATGACCTGACAGGTGCAGTCTGTAGCTGTCCACAAAACCCTGTACATGGCAGCCATTATGTGGGACTGTGTGCGTGCTTACACACATGCAGAAACCTAACACCTAGGGCAAACACATACACACACACACTGCACCAACACCGGTCCACCCTGTACTGCTGCCCCTCACAAACACACATACACACACATGTCAATTGGTGTTACCAGTGGCTGCCTTGGGCATACCTAACCCACACCCTGTGCATATGATGACACTGTGCCACCTCCTGCATACTACAACATCGGTGCAGGTAAAGGTAAACACGTTGCTGATGCACAGGGTGACTACATAGATGTGTATAAGTAGTAACATGTTGGTAACTGTTCACTGTTCCAGTATAATTGTGTGTATATCCCAGCAGTCCTGCTGCAGTAACTGTATGAATGTCCTCAATTGTTATCTGCACCCATACTACTTAACAAAGTGTACCAGCTGCACACCATCACATGCTAACATTGACTATGGCAATGCACATCTTGTGCTGTTATGTAGATTCAGCTATATGTATCTGTTCTGTCACACATGCATTTATACACACCCTGCTACCCACACACATGCACACGCTCACCTGCCATTCCCATTATTTATCACCCTACATGAGTAGCTGTTGATACATGACAGGTACACATTTGAGAAGTGCACTATGTTGTTTACTACTGGCGTCCCCTTCTCTACCTGTACTCACAGGGTGCAGGCAACCTCATCAGTTGAAAGATGTAATGTGCATCAGGTACTGTAGTACCCTGATTGCCACATCAAACATGTTTCCCATACGGAAATGCACACACAGACACATCCCACATCCACACACTTGCCACATTCAGGCTTCAGAACACTATCTAGGTATATTCGGGTACATGTGTGTGTTACAGTAGCATGTAACACTATACTGAGTACTGGCAGTTGTCTGTTGTCATGTTGTCTGTATAGAATAAAAGAATTGTTTGATTATCCTACTCCATTTTGTGGACATTACTTGAAGAAGTGTTACCTTACATGTGTTATTGGTACCACCACCTTCTCTTTTGTAGTTTTGTTTGTATAGGGTGCTATCAACATCACTGCCTGTTAAGGGTAATGACCACCCTGCATTGCATAGCCCCATGTGGCAAAAGCCACATCCCACCCCATCATTGTGCACACACACTAACCCCACCAACAGTAAAACGCATACTTTCCATTTGCAAGATTCAAACCCATACCTAACTGTGTTATGACAGTAGAAACAGACACATTAGCAGAGTGTGCTATTTGCAGTAGTCGGAGAAGTCCTTACTAATGCTGTACTTAGAGGGTGCTGACATCATCTGTGTGTAGGAGGAGGGATGTGCACCCTGTAGTGTGTTCTCCCAGTTGGCAAAAGGCAGTTAAGCCTCCCAGCATTGTGCACACACATAAACCCCATTCATACTAACACACTTACATTCCCTTTGCAGGATTCAAACCCCTACCTAGCTATGTTATGACACTGGAGAAAGACACATTAGCAGAGTGCGCTATGCGAATTATTGGAGGACTTTACTACAGGTAATATAGTTATACAGTCCGGACATCATCAGTGTTTCAAAAGGGGGATCTGCATCCTGTACTGTACTGTCACAGTTGCTAATAGGGACATTTCCCACACACACATCGATGTGTTTGAGGTTTGCATATGTGGGGGATCCAGTACTCCAGTGTGATTAGTATATGGTTTGATTGCAACAATGAGGGATATACTCCCAGTGGTGAGCAGTTTGTACTCATGTTTGTGATGATCAGGTCTAGTATATCTGCCCCTCTTGTGGGAAGGTTGGCTACCTGTTCTATAGCCAAAGAATGTCTGATCTATGGGAACCCTAGAGCTTGGGTATTGTGGCTTGTGTAATGTTCACAGTCTATGTTTGGGTAGCTGACGTCACCCAGTATGATGGTGTTTGCAGAGTAATCTAAACTCTCCTGTGTCAGCATGAAGGCTGTGTGGGAGTCCTGAGTTTGAGAGGGTGCTGTAAGAGCTCCTCTGTGTCTCTTTCCATGTGGTCCAGGGAGGTACGTCTCAGGTTGTTTGCACCAGCATGGACAATGTCTGCCTCATAGTTGTACTTGCTGTGGAGTGACCTGTGTGCCTGTGTTATGTGGCACATTCTATCACCCGACAGGTAGCTAACTGTGACCCTCACTTTGCTCTGTCTGGAGGGCGGCACTTCTGTCAACAGCTCATGTCAAGCAAGTTCACACCCCTCATAAATGATGTGGAAACCTTCAAAGGCCCAAGGCCTGTTGAAAATATGGACCAGACTGCAGATACCTGTATAAAGGCATTCTATGGACACATTCAGGAATGCATGGATCATGAAGCCACATATGAAAGCATGACCCAATTCTCCAAAGGCAGATGTCCTGGGTGCCGGACACCAGCCATAAACACACTGTACAATAGAAGGATGATGCCACTACATGATACAACTACCTCCCAAAATGTGAAGGCACCACTGATGAGTATTGGAAGACAACTACAGACACCCATATGATTGTCTAAGGCCATCTTTGAGAGAGGATTCCACAAGCCACTGAGGATAATCACAAGGCCGCCTGTAGTTATGTTAGTAACCTGGGTGGTACTACCCAGATATGCTCAGAGGTAATCCAAGATGTCACACAAAATACAAAACACACAGACATTGCCATCATCCTAGTGGACAGGTTCAATGCTGCCTTCTCCCCCCACCACACCAAAAGGGCAAATATGTCTCGCAGCACAGTGCTGCCCCCCCCCCGACATCACAGATGCTCAGGTAAGAGATGCCCTTCCCAAAGCAATAAACACTGCATCAATGGGACCAGACAGTGTCCCAGGCTGTGTCCTACATGAACCACAAGAAGAGCTACACCCAGACATAACACCACTGTTCAATCCCAGCCTTAATACACGATATGTGGCCAGAGAGTGGCATACAGCAACAGTGGTCCCTCAACATTCAAGTGGTGCCTTCACGGATCCTGGACACTACTCGCCCCATATGTCTGACTAGCTTTGTCTGCAAAGCGATGGCAAGGATCATCATGAACCTCACATATCTAGATATTGTGGACCTACAGACATGTCACCATACACAGTTTGGCTTTGTCAATGGCAAATCCTGCCTCTCAAACCTGTATGATTTCTTTGAAACAGTCACCAAGGCCACTGTCAAGGGGAAGGAGGTCTACACAGCCTACCTGGACCTTGCATAAGCCTTGGATACAATACCCCACTTGTGCATTCTAGGAAGCTCACCAGTGTACATATTAACCCCTATGTCACTATGGGTATTGCACAGTGGCTCAAGGGCAGAACACACATGGTAGAATTGCTGGAGACATGTCAGCCTCCAACCTGGTACAAGTGGTGTCCCACAAGGCACAGCCCTGGGAGCTGTCATGTTCATTATATATTTATCATAGGTACAGGCCAACATGGAAGTACTGTGGCTCAGCAAGTCGCAGGTGACTGCAAACCGGACACCATAATCAACTCACCAGCTAACACACGCATCCTACAAATGGGACTCTTGCAAACACACGACTTGTGCCACAGCCATGGCCTCAACGTGAATGACAGAAAGCATATAGTCATCCCCTTTGTCAAACACAAAGTGACCACAACGTACCACATATGTGTTAATCCATTAAGTGCAGACGAAGGAATTATGGACCTTGGGGTACACAGGTTGATAGCATTCTACCATTTGACAACAACATGGACAAAGTGGTTAGGTAAGCATGTTATATGGGCCACATCATCATGGGATTCACATGTAGATCAGGGGAGGACATTGTGCCCCTTTACTCATCCCTCATCATGCCCATAATTGACTATGATGAACCTGTCGGCATGCACCTTACCAGACACCTGCAGCAACTGGAGATACCACATATGTACCTCGACAAGGGGATCAAAGGGCTCATACAGATGCCACATACTGACTGGTTAAAGTAACAGCAGCTCTACTCAGTGACATACTGCCTCTTCATAGGCAATCTGTGCCTGACATAGAAGGCCAGGTCATACCCTCACTTAATGGCCATGCTGCATCTCAGAATATCCAGATCCCACCAGGGTACACACTGGAAATACATGAACCTCAGGAGTGATATACATAGGACATGCTGGAGGGGCACATTCACAACTCAGAGGCTCCCTTCATTCCTGAATATTATCCAAATAGAAGTTAGGCAGACTGACTCAGTGACTATCTTCAAGAGTGATATTAATGACTGGATGTGACATTGTAGGGTTACCCTGGGTATCACTTATGTGTCACTGTGAGACAGAGGCACAGTATACTAACCTTGGAAAAGGGCATAGCAAGACAGATTCACAATGCATGTTGAAAGGCACATACATTCTGGCTAGGTGGATACATGCCCTGGGCAGACATCCCTGTACGAACCTATGGACCTATGTATCTTTTTCACCATTGGCCCTATGTGCTGTTAATCACCAATGTAATCTCAATACTATGGTAGCATGTGCAAAGGTCAGTTGTCAATCACCTCTATGGTACAGTTGTGGAATATGTGTGTCATGTAGTAATGTCACAGCTGCCACATGTACACAGTCAACCCTATCCCCTACCCATGGATGTACATCACATGTATGAGATGGAAACACATGGCCAAACTGTGGACTAAGCACTCTGAACCCAGTACTGGCATAACCTGTCTGGTGGCATGACATACTACAGTGACAGCAATACCAATCTGATGTGGACCTACACGGACAGCAATACAAGCATGGAAACACAACAGGTCAGTTGTGAAGCCTAAGGATAGCATCCTGCATGACTGGCAGACATCTCTGCAGCTGGCACACAGGCATACATTAGGCCTGCACACAGCATGCATAACACATAGCACACAAATCCTGTGTGTCAAACAAGCACAGTCTGTACAGCTATACAACACTACTGCCGCAGTTGTGTTAGGTACTTTATTGTCCAGTACAGTGAGACAATGCTCACCAGGCTGGAAAAGGTGTAGGTCACAGTGATATGCTCATGGGGCACTATGGTTCACCACATAACACAAACATACAAGTCAGTCAGATGCATGGACACATATGACTCAGTCATTGTCCATGCCACCACAGCTGATGTGGGATGTCCCTCACTGGGATACATGATAGGGAACATGGAAGGGATCACTGAGCAAGTGACACAGGCTGGTAGACCCCTGACCTTGGTTGGCATCAGACCCTCACCAGGGATTCTGACAAATTACTGAATGCTAATGAATTAGTGTAGCTACAACACCCTAGCTGAATGGTTCTTAGCATGCAGTCACTGCATTGCTATGGAATACTGTCTTACCACTCCCACAACAAGTGAAAACATGCAGCTCCTGTACATCAACAACATGTAGACTATATGCCCCAGACCAGGTGTGCATCCCTCACTACTAGGCTGATAGCATCTACATCTCACACTGTATATACATATCCCACATGCAGCACCTGCACAGAAGACCACGGTTATAATGTTACCCTGTGCAAATACCATGTATTCACATGTGGCAGGCATCACACATGGTAACTATTGAAGGTCACAGGTACATATGTGTATTTGGCACACACATACATCATGTGTGCATTGCCATAACTGGTTTAATCAATGTCATGCATAATTGTGAGTGACAACCCACACACATGGGCATTCTGTGTGTGCAAAACACACGTGGCATGTCTGTAATCTAAAGCCATACATAATTGTGATATAGTTTAGAAAGGGGTATGTGCATCCTGTAGTGTGTTTTCCCAGTTGCCAAAAGGGATATATCAATCATACACACTTACCCCCCCTTCGCACACATTTGCTGGTTTCAAGCCCCTACCTAACTATGTTCTAACACTAGAGACAGACGCATTAGCACAGCACACTATTCGCATTACTGGGAGATTTCCTTTCCCCTGATATACTTATAGGGTGCTGACATCATCAGAGTTTAGAAAGTGGAATGATCATCCTGTGGTGTGTTTTCCCAGTTGCCAAAAGGGATGTTTCTTTCATACACACTTGCCACCTGCTGGATTCAAGCCCCTACCTAACTATGTTATGACACTAGAGATGGACGCATTAGCACAGCGCACTATTCGCATTACTGGGAGATTTTCGTTCCCCTGATATACTTATAGGGTGCTGACATCATCAGAGTTTAGAAAGTGGAATGATCATCCTGTGGTGTGTTTTCCCAGTTGCCAAAAGGGATGTTTCTTTCATACAGACACACATACCCCCCTTCATACACACTTGCCACCTGCTGGATTCAAACCCCTACCTAACTATGTTATGACACTAGAGACGGACACATTAGTGCAGCGCGCTATTTGCATTACTGGGAGATTTCCTTTCCCCTGATATACTTATAGGGTGCTGACATCATCAGAGTTTAGAAAGTGGAATGATCATCCTGTGGTGTGTTTTCCCAGTTGCCAAAAGGGATGTTTCTTTCATACACACTTACCCCCCTTCACACACACTTGCCACCTGCTGGTTCAAACCCCTACCTCACTATGTTATGACACTAGAAACAGACGCATTAGCGCAACATGCTATTCACATTACTGGGAGATTTCCTTTCCCCTGATATACTTATAGGGTGCTGACATCATCAGAGTTTAGAAAGTGGAATGATCATCCTGTGGTGTGTTTTCCCAGTTGCCAAAAGGGATGTTTCTTTCATACACACTTACCCACCTTCACACACACTTGCCACCTGCTGGATTCAAACCCCTACCAAACTATGTTATGACACTAGAGACGGACGCATTAGCACAGCGCGCTATTCGCATTACTGGGAGATTTCTTTTCCCCTGATATACTTATAGGGTGCTGACATCATCAGAGTTTAGAAAGTGGAATGATCATCCTGTGGTGTGTTTTCCCAGTTGCCAAAAGGGATGTTTCTTTCATACACACTTACACCCCCTTCACACACACTTGCCACCTGCTGGATTCAAACCCCTACCTAACTATGTTATGACACTAGAGACGGACGCATTAGCGAAGCACGCTATTCGGATTACTGAGCGATTCCTTTTCTCCGATATACTTATAGGGTGCTTACATGATCAGTGTCTAGAAAGGGGAATGAGCATCCTCTGGTGTATTTTCACAGTTGCTAGGAGTAACATTTGGACCAAGTGTGTGAGCATGCCCAGTTCAGCCTTCCCATGGCATGTTGTGTGAAAGATGTCTCATTTATCTAAGTATGTGAGCATGCCCAGTGTGGGCTTTACATATGTTGAACTCTGCAGCCCATCACATTTGTGGATGAGTGTGACCTTCAACAAATACCTCCAGTTTATGGTTGTGTGTTCTGTGCCATGTTGTGTAGTTACTGTCCAAATGCTTTTTGTGTGAACAAAACAGGGAGTATACTGTGCCTGCAGGTTTTGCATGGGATACTTTGCACACAATTGTCAACATCCGTTCATACTGACCTAACACTATAGCACTGTATAGTGTAGAGTTTCAGTACTTTCACTGTGGTGGTCAGTATCCTGGGCTTTAGTCCTATCACCGCTTTACATTTCCATAATGTGCACACCAGCCTGGTTAGGGTCCAGTTGTGCACATCTGCACAAAGGCGGTGCCTCTACAGACCCTGGTAATTACTGCCCCATAAGCTTAACAAGTGTAGTCTGCAGATCTATGGAGAGGATCATAATTGAGCTCATAAACAAAGATATAGGGGACATGCAGACATTGTACCCATCCCATTTTGGCTTGGTCAAGGGCAGATCATGCCTTTTGTACTGGTTTGACATCTTCAAAACGGTCACTTAGGCCATTGTTGGGGAAAGGCAGTCCGTACAGCCTACCTTGGCCTTGCAAACACTTTCAACACAATACCCCACTCAGGTATTGTGGGAAACCCTAACAACTGAAATGTAAACCCATATGTCACAAGATGGGTTGCAAACTGCCTTAAGGATGGGACCCACAGGGTTAGAGTTGCTAGAACTATGTTAGACTCCAGGCTGGTCACAGGTGGTGTCACACAGGGCTCAGTCCTTGGCCCCCATTGTTTGTCATGTTCTTCCCAGAAGTACAGGCCAACATGGGAGGACTTTGGATGACAATGTTTGCAGATGACTGCACACTGGGCGCCATAGTGGACAGTGCATCAGACACGGATATCCTTCAGAAGGGACTCACAGTAACTGATAGCTGGTGCCAGGGCCATGGCCTGAAGTCAAAGCGCACAACATGTGTAGACATACCCTTCAGGAAAAGCAAGGTAACCCCAAGCTACCATATAGGTGGCAATCCTCTAAGCACAGAGGAGGTTATCATGGACCTGGGGACCCAGGTTGACAGTCGCCGTTCTTCTGAGACTCACGTTGCTAATGTGGCTAGAAAGACCTTCTACATTGTCCACCTGATCAGGATGGGATTCACATCCAGATCTAGTGGGTCATTGTTCCCCTGTACTCTTCACTTATCAGACCGGTGATCGCATAGCATAGAATGCCCTATTCTGGCTGTATCTCACCCAACATCTGCAGCAATTGGAGACACCCTGAATGTCCCCCACCTAAAGGATCAAGGAACCCCAACAGCTGTCATATGCTGCCAGATTGAAGACACTCCCACTCTATTCACTCGCATACCGTCTGCTTAGAGGTGACATGTGCCTGACATGCGAGGTCATGTCCAAACAGGGATTGATGGACATGCTCCACCTCAGAATCGGCAGATCCACCTGAATCACTAGTGCAGGTGACTTACACCTTAGCAGGGATGTACGTTGGACATGTTGGAGGGAGTTATCACCCGGAGACTCCCTATGCTGTGGAATACAATCCCGGTCCATGTGAGGCAGAGCACCTTGCTGGCTGTGTTCAAGAGGTATCTTGACCTGTGGATGGAAGGTCATACGTTTAACCCGGGGATCGTAACTGTGTCACTGCTGGAGAGAGGCATGACAAAATAATGGGCACAGTACTGTTTACATATAAGGGGTGGTGTATGCCAATGAACTCTGTGCTAGGCTTATACCTGCCTTAGGGATGATAGCCTAGTATAAACCTATGTACCTATGAACCTATCTGACCATGTTGCATTATGTTCAGATGTGAACTACTTACAACAGCCTCATCCAACATCAGTAGTGTATTCCACAATATGGGTGTACATTGGCAAACACTACCGATGTGCCCTAGGCCATTTCTAATGCTAGTCGGAGAGTGTGTTTGTCCATCAACACATTGTAAGTGTAGTTTGCCATGACATATGTCTTGTTTAGTATACTGTGCCTCTGTCTACCTGTGACATAACATTGATACCCAGGGTAAACCTCCCATCTCCCATCAACTCATTAGGATTCCTGTTGAGGGGACTCAACGAGTGTCTCTACGGACAACCTATCCTGGTAGTTTACTCATGCGTGGGGGTGGCTTCTGTGTTTTGGATAATGCAGTACAGCCTGTCCTAAATATGTCAGTGCTGGGGTTCAGGTCCCTCATGTGCATAGCTCCCTGCCATTCAGATTGTACAAGGTGCAGCATGTGCATTGATTCCAGCTTGGACATGGCTTTCTACATCAGGCACAGCTTGCATCTGGGTGGACAGCATAGCAGTGTGTGGAGCTGCACTCTGTTTAATCAGGCTACACATTACATGTGTTCCAGCTCTGTCATACTCCTGGTGAGGTACTGTTGTGGACTTTAGAGGTGCTGGATGTGTCTGCATGAGGTACACCCCACATGGGTTGTTGTAGTCATTTCTAATGCTGATGAAAGATAACTGCAGAACCACAATGACCTCCCCTTAGCTAGATGTCAGACAGCATGGACCATGCAATCACAAATTAAAACAGGACCCTCTCCACAAAGGGAAAGTGTCCTGTCTGGTGGACCCCAGCCATGAACAAACTGTATGACAGATGAGGGTTACTAATGCAAGACAGAGCTACATCTCCAAAAGGGAAGACAGCTGTGATCAGCAGTAGTAGAAAGTTACATTATCTCATAAAGACATGCAAGGTCAACTTGGGGACATAAATCACCAAATACAATGAAGGTAACCACACTGCTTTCTTCAGTTATGTCAGACACCTGGTTGTGAACCCTGAGATATGCTCAGAGTTGGTACACAACAACATATATTCCAGTGACCTGACAGATATTGGCAACATTCCGGCGGACTTCAGTGCGATTTACCCCCTCCCTCACCCCCAAAAGAAGATAGTTATCACTGCTGTATGTAACCTCACTGTCATCTTGGATGTCCATGTGAGAGCCGCACTCAGCAAAGATAAGTACACAGCATCCATGGGACCTGCTGGTATCTCCAGTTGCATGCTATGTGAACTCCAGAAGGGGCTGGACCCGTATATACAACTGCTATTTAACCTTAGTCTTGCTACAGGATATGTACCTGAACACTGGCATACGGCAACAGTGGTCCCACTCCACAAAGGAGATGCCTCCACAGACCATGGCAACTACCACCACACAAGCTTAGCCAGCCTTGTCTGCAAAGCTATGGGAAGAGTCATTATGGAGCTCTTACACAGACACATTACTGAGCTACGGACCCTTGTTCCCACCTAGTTCAGCTTTGTACAGGGCAGATCCTGCCTTTTGCACCTAGTTGACTACTATGAAACTGTCAGTAGGGCCATCGATGAGGGCTACGCAGTCCACACAGCCTACCTGCACTTGGCTAAGGCCTGTGACACAATAAATACCACACTCAGGCATCATAGCCAAGCTCAACAGCTGACATATAACAGCATATGTCGCAGGATAGGTTGCAAAATGGCTAAGAAACAGAACCCATAAAGTCAACATTGCAGATGCCTTGTCAGATTCGAAGCCAGTCACAGGTGGTGTCCCACAAGGATGTGTCCTGGGACCCCTCTTAATTGGTATTTACTTTTCAGATGTGAAAGCAAACATAGGGGGGTTGTGGCTGACAAAGTTTGCAGATGACTGCAACCTAGGCACCATAGTGAATACATCAGCCGGCACACACATACTACAGAATGCCATCACAAAGGCGGATAGCTGGTGCCAGACGCATGGCCTGAAACTGAATTCAACTGATGTGTATTCATCCCCTTTGGGAGGAACGAAGTACCCACAGATCAATACATAGACAGCAACCCACTGAGCACAGACAACAAATCAGACACCTGGGGACACATGTAGATAGTGACATCTCTTTTGACACCCCTGCTGCCAAAGTGGTTAGGAAGACTTTCTATCTTGCCCACCTTATCATGGAGGGTTTTCCATCAAGATCATAGGAGGTCATTGTTCCACTATCCTTCTCCCTTATCAGGCCCATGATTGAATACAAAGCCCCATATGGTATGTACCTCGCCCAGCAATTGCAACAGCTGGAGACACCCCAAATGTACCTACCATGAAGATCAGGGTTCTTCAACACATGTCATATGCTTCCAGAATAGAGGAAATCCAGCTTTGTTCAGTGTCATACCGCATACTTACAGGTGACCTATGCCTGACATACAAGACCATGTCCAATCAGGATTTGGCGGACATGCTCCACTGCAAGCAATCCAAATCCACCAGAGCCATGAGAGCTGAGGATTTGAACCTCAGCACATACATGTATAGGACATGCTGGAGGGACAGAGTCATAACTCAGAGGCATCTCACACTCTAGCAGAGTATCCCAGTTCATGTTTGACAGAGTCCCTCACTGACTCTCTTCAGGAGACATCTGGACAACTGCATATGAGACGGAGGCACAGACTAGACAGAGGCACAGTCATGTTATTCAATTACGTAAGGGGGTCATAATGTGTCACTACTAAGTCAGAGGCACAATATTCAGAATCTATTCTGTACACTTATTACCATTATAAGGGGTGGCAATAGCCACATCACTATGGCTAGGCTTATACATGCACTAGGGCAGATAGCCTAGTAGTAGACTATGACACTATGAAACACCAGTGTATGTGTAGGTATTGTCAATCAAACACTATGATGTGGTTTGGGGGGCTTGATATCTCCCTGTATTCCAACATTGTTTTGTCTATTCCTTCTAGCATGTGTAGGGATCAGTTGCTAGTGTCCCCTCCTGCTCAGCTGGTGAACCTGGGAATTTTGAGGCAATGTTACACTTGCCTCATGTACACTGACAACCCTCTCCTTCTCCCATAAAACACACATACATGTGAGAGATGCAACTATATAGCCAAAGTGGAGGCTGAGCTCTCTCAACATAGGACTAGCAAGACCAGAGAGAAGGTGAAGGTAACCACACACATCACAAATCCAGTCTCACATGGCACTATCACAACTTAAGATCATACACATAGACACACAGAGACATACTCGGAGGCTCTGATCAGAATTCTACCAAAACGGCAGTGGCCACCACAGCAGACACTCACACAACTGCCTCCACAGGGCACAGCACATGCAACACATTGACCACAGAGTCGGTGTGCCAAACAGTCACAGCCCTTAAGGCCAAACACAATGCCAGACACACTTGTCATAGGTGACTCCATAGTCAGACACACTGACGTCCGCTCACCAGATCGGTGCGGGGAAGTCACAGTAAGCTGCCTATCGGGCACTGGAATCCACCACATAATGCAAGCACTCAGGTCACTCAACTGCAAGTACAAGTCTGACCCAGTCATTATCCATGCTGGTGTGAACGACCTGAGATGTACCTCCCTGGACTACATGGAAAGAGACATAAAGGATCCCTCTGATTATGTAGGCCAGGCAGGTGTGACCCTGACCTTCAGCAGTATCCTACCTTCACCAAGTATGATGCCACATAAACAGAGACAAGATGATCAGCTGTAATATTTTGCTTTAACTATGGTGTCATTCAAAGGGGGTCCAATGTCTGTCTGCCTGGGATGACATGCTGGACAGGCCACGGTGATTTGCAAGGGACAGCTTGCACCTGTCACCCCTGGGCTTCCGGATTTCGGATGATGCTCTTGCCACCCCCATTGTGCCTTTTATATGCAAGATTCAGATTCTACACCTACCACCCTAGAACACAGTAAAGGAAAGACACTAAGGGTAATGCTGCTCAATGCCAGAGGTCTCAACCTCAAGCTGCACACACTCTATGCCCTTCTCAGTATGTAGCACATTGATGTCTGTGCTGTGCCTGAAACCTGGTTCACAGCTTCTGACAGCACCCCGGCACTATCGGGTGTTACCTCATATCATGCGTTCCGGCACCAGAATCCGGACAACACTCCATATTCATCAAGGACACCCTCACCTCATGGTTGGTGGCAACACACGATGCATCAGAGACCATCCAGGTGCCAGTGACCATAGGCAAGACTGCTCTGCAGTTTGTAGCATGTTACATGCCACCCTCTCAAACTCAGGTACCTCACACAGCTATCCTGCAAACACTGAAGGGGATAAATGTATCTCCAAACACCATCCTACTGGGTGATTCCAACTATCCACATATAGACTGGGATCACTAATCAAGCCACAACACTCTAACACAAAGGTTCCAAGAGTTCATACAATCAAATGCCATGGAACAACTGGTCCCAATCCCCACAAGTGGAGGCAACATACTAGGACTCATCATCATGAACATGGGGTCACACTGCTCAACACCAGAAGTATACCCATCATTGGTGAGATCAGATCATGGACTACTCTGTGGGAGTCCACATCCCACCCACACCCCAGATAGACAAACAAACAGTGAAGACCTTCTCAAATGCCGACTTCACATTTCTAAGTACTGGTGTGGTCTCTTTCAAGGCCCCCAAGCCAGCGGACACCATTACCCAAGCCACTGTATCACTTAGAAATGCCTTCTACCAGCACCTCCAGGACTGCATGGATCAGGCAATAACAAACAAAACAAAGACTCTTTGTACCACAGGCAAGCATCCAGTCTGGTGGACCCTAGCCATAAACAAGCTCTACAACACAAGGAAGGAGCTACTACGAGATAGAGCGTGCTCCGTAGGAGGGAAGACACCCCTGCTCATTGTGAGTAAAACACTGGGTTCCCCCATACAATAATTCGAGGCAAGTTTTGAGAGTAAACCCACTCAGGACTCAAGGGACAATCATGAGGCCTTTTTTACCTATGTTTGAAACCTGGGAGGGAACTCCCAGATATGCTCAGAATTAGTTTGGAATGATGTAGATATCACTGCACCTACAGACATTGCCAACATACTGGCTGACAGGTTCAGTGCAGATTTCTCACCCCCCTCCCCCCAACTGGAGGGGTATCTACACCAGAGGATTGTAGCCCCCCAAACATCTCCAATGCTGGGGTGGGAACTGCTCTATCCAAGGTGGAAAACACTTTATCCATGGGACCTGATGGTGTTCCCAGTTGTGTGCTCCATGAACTCAATGAGTAATTACACCCACAATTAGGGCAGCTGTTTAATCTTAGCCTCACCTCGGGATATGTGCCCAAAGAGTGGCATATGGCAATGGTGGACCCACTTCACAAAGGAGGTGCCTCCACCAACCCCGGAAACTACCATCCCATCAGCTTGACAAGCCTGTTCTGCTAAGCTATGGAGAGGATCATAATGGGAATTATAAATGAAGACATAGGGGACCTGCAGACATTGGATCCAATCCAGTTTGGCTTTGTCAAGGGCAGATCATGCCTTTTAAACTTGGTTGACTTTTTCAAGACAGTCACCCAGGCCATTGACGTGGGCAAGGCAGTCCACACAGCCTACCTTGACCTGGCAAAGGCTTTCGACACAATACCCCACTCAGGTATCATTGAAAACATCACCAGCTTAATTGTGAACCCATACATCACAGCATGGGTTGCAAACTGGCTAAGTGATGGCACACACAGGGTCAAAGTTGCTGGTGCCATGTCACACTCCAGAGCTGTCACAAGTGGTGTCCTACAGGGCTCAGTCCTGGGCCCACATTTGTTCAGCATCTACTTTTCGGAAGTACGAGCAAACACAGGAGGATTATGGCTGACAAAGTTTGAAGATGACTGCAAACTGGGAAGCATAGTTGGAAACCCATCTGACACAGACATCCTTCAGAAGGGTCTCATAGACACGGATAACTGGTGCCAGAGCCATGGCCTTACATTAAACACTAAACAATGCATAGCCATACCCTTCAGGAAGAACAAGGTTACCACTGGTTCCCATCTAGGTGGCAATCCTCTAAGCACAGAGGAGGTTATCAGGGACCTGGGCACCCAGGTTGACAGTAACCTTTTGTTTGACACTCACATTGCCAGGGTAGTTTGGAAGACCTTCTACATTGGCCACCTCATCATGCAGGGATTCACATCTAGATCAAGGGAGGCCATTGTTCCCCTGTACTCATCACTCATCAGACCAATGATTGCATACAATGCCCCATTCAGAATGTATCTGGCCCAACACCTGCGACAATTGGATGGGCCCACAAATTCCTCAACAGGAGGTGAAAGGGTCTCAAACATATTTCTTATGCTGCCCGACTGAAGGAATTCCAGCTGTATTCAGTCGCCACCGTCTGCTCAGAGGTGACCTGTGCCTGACATACAAGGCTATGTCCATCCCAGAATTAATGAACATGCTTCACCTCAAGACCTCTACATCCATCAGAACTACAAGGGCAGGAGACTTAAACCTCAACACAGATATTAATTGGATGTGCTGGAGGGACAGATTCATCACCCAGAGAGCCCCTATGCTGTGGAACAACATCCTGGTACA
This sequence comes from Protopterus annectens, assembly GCF_019279795.1. Classification (NCBI taxonomy): domain Eukaryota; kingdom Metazoa; phylum Chordata; order Ceratodontiformes; family Protopteridae; genus Protopterus; species Protopterus annectens. The sequence goes on from NC_056725.1 coordinate 1,011,312,531, forward strand.
TGTGAGGCTGAGCACCTCACTGGCTTTGTTCGAGTGAGATCTTGACCAATGGATGGGAGATTGCAGGTATACCCCAGGGATAACCTCAGTATCACTGCTTGACAGAGGCACAGCAAAATAATGGGCATACTATCCATCAAATTGAAGGGGTGGCAGAAGCCACAAAACTCTGGGCTATGCTTATAAATGCCCTAGGGCAGATAGCCTTGTATGAACCTATGAACCTATGAACATAGGCCTGGGGCAGTTCCTGCTATTAGGACAGTGGTCTGCAGCAAGCTATATAGTAGTAGTCAGTTTTAGCCATTGGTATTTGACCATGGCTATTCTTGTTGTGGTACAAACATGGGTGTGTGGTTATCCATGCCATTTATTGCTAGTCACCCTCATTTTTATCTTGTTCCATGTTTTTGCACATGTACATCACTGTATGAGGTGTGACCTGGTAGTGTCAGGGTGCTGATGTGGGCTTTGACCCTGTTTTCTATTACAGCACTGATATCTACATTCTCTATACTGTGTGTGTTTACACTGCACGCATCTTGATGTTTATACTTCTGGCATTGGGTAGCATTACATCTAGGTTCCTATCCCTTGTGGTACCCATGAGGTGGGTTTGTGTTTTGTGGTTTATGATTGTTGAGGGTGGATGTTAGTTGGGGTCCTCAGGTGTGCATATGGTACATGATATTACATTACTTAACACATGGCATTCATGCCTCAGGTGGTGCTGCAGGGCCGCCTCTGTCGGATGCACATACTACACTCCCTGTACATGTTTGGAAGCAGGTTGTGTCATATTAGGCATCCCTGTTACTGTATGAGTGAGTCAGAGTGGGTATCAGTCCCAGTGTTCCTACTGACCAAGTGTATGTGCTATGCATTGCCTCTTTGCCAAGGCCAGGGCATACTGGGCATGCCTCCTTCTGCCTACTGGGACAAGGTCAGGTTGTTCCTCCTCCGAGTCACCCCCTGCCTGTGGTGGCCTTGGCAATGGTGGGGGGATGTTTGGCCCAGCCCTGTGCTGGTCCTGCTGCAGCTGTTTCCACAGGATCATATTATGTAGCATAGACCATATCATGATCATTTGGATACATGTAGTTGGTGTGTACTGCAAGGCTCCACCAGATGTGTCCAGACACCGGAACCGTGACTTGAGCAGCCCAAACACACGCTCTATGACATTACGTGTTTGTGCGTGTGCCTCATTATGGCGTTCCTGTTCAGGTGTGTGTGCATTTCTGATGGGTGTCATCAGCCACGGCTCAAGTGCATAACCTGCATCCCCCACTAGGTGTCCGTGTGGGAAGTCCCCATTGGCAAATGATTGGTACAGCTGTGTCAGATGCCAGATATGGGAATCGTGGTAGCTCCCAGGGCAGCCAGCACACACATTCATTATTATGCCCTGGGCATCACACACAACCTGGCAGTTGATGGAGGGGTATCCCTTGCAGTTAATGTAGGCTCTACCCCGCTCACCGGCTGGTGCTTTGATGCGTATGTGCGTGCAGTCTATTGCACCCAGCACCTCAGGGTATCCCGCTATTTGCTGGAAGAGACACATATTGCTGGCCACAACGTCACGGTCATTAGGGACATATATATGATCACTGACATGTGGTGACATGGCATCCAGGAACTGGTGCAGTACTCTGGAGGCTGATGCCTGTGATATCCCCATCATATCACCAGTTGGTCTCTGGAAGGTACCTGTTGCTAGTATTCTTAGGCCAACACATACCTTGGTTTCCACTGGGATGGGTTCCCCTCTGTTGGTTCTGTGTGTGAGACGTGGCCTGCACAGCTCAACAATCTGCTGCAGAAGGTCTCTGTCCACTCTGTAGCGCTCTACTATCTCCAGCTCATGTAACCCATGGTAGGTGACCCTGGGCCTGTATACTCTTCTCCTTCTCCTCACTCTGGGTTGTCTGTCAGCATTTGCATTGTCACCACCCTCAGCAATTCGCCTATGCCTGATTATAATAGCTATGGCAGCCCTTAGCATTTCTGCTCTGAGTTCAGTTTTTTTCAGTTTTCAATTCTGATAGCTTAGTTTCTGGCAGTATCTGTTGTGAGAAACAGCCTGCACTGCTCCTTGCAGTGTTTTAAGTGCTGGGTTGGGCTTCTAGTCTGCCTGTGTAATTGCCTGCTTCTACTTGTTTCCACCAATTAACTCCAGTAGTATCTTCTGGCAGTTTCCCTGTATTTTAGTTGTTTCCTGTTTCCTCTATGTTTCCTGAGGAGGAGCAATGTGCACACCAGCTTAAACACGCTCACAGTCACTTAAACGCGCGCACACATCCCTACACGGTGTTACATGCGCGCACACATCCTTACACGGTGTGAGCTTGGCTGATTCATGTTAAAATGTGCGCACACTGCCTTACACACATGCACGCCCGCGCAAACCGTTGTAAACGGTTTGCAACACGCTCCCACATGTTGAACCTGCCTTACACGCACGCACACGCGCGCATGCACGTATTTCAAGAAACTTTGAGTGTAGGGATAGCGTATACCCTCAATTTCTTGGCTTTCCTAGTGTTCTGTTGGGACACACCTCCCTCCCTGATGTCTGTCTGTCATCTGTTACCTTACATTGCCCTCCAATCTGGTACATTTATTACTATCCTTGCCCCCCATGATGACACCTACCTCTTACTCTGTTCCTCCCCTTCTCTAACTCTTACACTACTCAGAAAGTGCTCATTACCTATGTGGCAGTGTGATTCAGTATTGTAACCCTCATTTACATAGGATTGCCTAGTAATGCTTAGTTACATGTCTTACACGGAGCTTCCCCCCCTTGACAACCACTAAACGGAGGCCATATTGTTTTGGTCTGCAAGTCCCTCCATTGACATTCCATGTAATGCATAAATCCCACAATTGTGGGCTTATAAGCTTCGGTTTTTAGTTTTAGGTAGCGCACCCCGTTTGCGTGGGTGTGCGCTGCAGTTAAACCCAGAAATCCCGTGAAAAAAAAAAAGTTATATAACTTATTTTTGCAACAGTTTTTCATGCCAATGGCCACATATTTGGCCATTGGCATGCTTAATGAAACATATGCACCCTTTATTTGGAGCTGACATGGCTCCGTTTTTAATTTTGCAGAAATGTACTCAGTTGTCAGCTGAGTACATTTCTGCAACAACTCACGTTACACGGACTGGTTTCGGCTTCGTGGATCGCTCAAATACCTCATTTGCATATCTTTAAGCTGCAAATGAGGTATTGAGCATTTCCACACCCAGTCCGTGTAAGAGACGTGTTAGCTGTCTCTTACACGGAGATTTGGGCTGTTCCTGAATGGGGAGGCTTACATGGAGGCTTACACTACTCTTGAACTCCGTGTAAGCCTTCCTGAATCTGGCCCATTGTTAATCATCAAGACAATTTTCAATTGCGGTAAAGACTGCTGTATAAGTTCTTGAGGACAGAGGAAAAAGTATTAGCAGAGCAGATAAGAGAAGAATAATCTTTTAGGTGAAAAACAGTGTCAAAAGCTTTACAAAGAGCCAGGAAATCAGTAGAAGCAAGATTATTTGAATTTCTATTTTTATTTATTTTGTCAATGAAAACAGAATAAAAAACTGCTCACAGGATAAAGCATTCCTCAGAAAGTATTGTAGATAAACCAGAATGTAAAACCAAATGAGGAAAATCAAGGCATGGTCCAGTTTCAAAGACAACGGAAATAAAAACTCTCAAGTAAAATAAAATAAAATAAAATAAAGCTTTAATATAGTTGGTTAGTGCTTTCACAATCTGAATAATTGCTTCTTCAGACCATTACAACAACACATGAAAAAAACACATGTTTAAAATATAGTCCAGTCAATCAAATCATCCCTGCCAGAGTCTACTTAAAATTAACAAAATGAATTGCTGAATCTCAATGTAACCCTCTCAACTTCAAAGAAGGTTTTATTGATACTCTATCATACGGCCCACTACCCTTATCAGCATGCATTCTAATAATCCATTTTGCTTCAGTGGATTCTGTAAAAGTTCTAATATTACCCATGCATGTACTTTCAAACAAAACATCCACTGCCATAAAGTTAAATTTATGACTATTACCTTTTTCATTAACATGATCGAGAGATTAGTAGGTGATACCCTTACTTTTTGTTTTAAAAACAAGAAGGATATTAAATGGACGCCATGTTATCATAAAGAGTTACCTAGCAAGGGAACAGTTCCATATATTGATACAAGACCATGTTCTCAGTGTAGTTACTATTCCCTTATTATTCCAGATTCCGAATTTGTACACCCTGATACAGGACATTCATTTCATTTTAAAATTACTGCTGACTGTAATACTATGTTTATTAGCAATCTGACAGCTCTGTAGGGCATTTTATATTGGAAAAACAGATAGGGAATTTAGGTTACATATAAGAGAACATTTAGACACATTCAAGCCTCCTCCCTGGATCTATGTTATAACAGTGAATGATCAAAAGATCGAACGCTGTTATATTGACAACAAAAGCACAAAAACAAAAAAGAGCGAACAGCCAGAACAGCAATTTTTTTTCCCAGGGAAAAAAATTGCTGTTCCCAAAAAAAAAAAAAAAAAAAAAACCCACTATTTTGAGTGGGGGGCTTCACCCTCCACACCCCCCTACTTAAATATACCAACTCCAATATCACACTACAGTGCTGAAAATGGCAAAGTGACAGAAGCGGCCAAGTGACTTCTTTCCCAGGAAAATAATTCACTTAAAAGCCGCTTTGTCATTTTGCGTTTTCGACATTTACAGTTCGACCAAGACCATTTGACAGAATGCATCTTTGATCTTCTGACAGGAACCCACCTCCCCTAATAATGCATTGGCCAAGCATGTTAATCTTGTATTGGCACAGTGCATAGTGTTGTCACCTCACAAGTAGAGTTCCCCAGTTCGATTTTTGGCTGGGGTGCCTTCTGTGCATAGTCTGCATGTTGTCCCTGTGGTCCCATGGGTTTTGTCCAGGTGCTCTGGTTTCCTCCCACATTCCAAAGACATGCAGTAGGTGGATTGTACACTTTAAATTGGCCATAGGTGTGAGTGCAAGTGAGTGGTATGGATGAATTACCATGACAGGGCAAGTCATCCAGCAGTGTAAACCTTGGCTCTAGATGATTGTCACTACTAAAGTGACACCCCAACCCCATATGGGAAAAAAGGGGGTTATGGATGGATCTAGTACTGAATATCTTCTAATGTTTTTCCAGCATGAATCTCAGGATTATTGATTGCCAGTTTATATACATGCTTTGGATTGTCTGAGTGATTAACAGGTATACACCAGAGTGCTCTTCTGATGAAGTCCATGATAAGGAAGAATGAAAGCAGTTACTTTTCATTCAATACTAATGAATGCAATGGATTTTTCATTTTTTGACATTTTTTGTGTGACTTTCTAATTAATAGTTCCAGTGTCTTTGCAAATATCATTGTCCTTATGTATTTGTTGTTTAACTTGTGGAGCTTTTCTTCCCGGGCCTCCACTGAAAATGGACAAACATCCAGCTGGACTAGTCCGGTCAACAAATGTAAAATAAAATAAAAATAAATAAATACATTTTTGTGTTATTAAGATCTAGTATGGGTTATTGGAGACTTTCAACATTTTTTATTTATTTTGGTTATTTGCCCTACATTAGATATCCTGTTCTGGTGTTTAACATATTCTTGCCAGGTGGAATGTATAACCCTGCAGTCACCATGGACCTGAGCTTGTTTAGTTGAAGAAATGTAATATGTGACTCAGCATTCTGAAACTGTAATGTTCCTAAATTTAATGAATGAATGCGTCCACTATTTTAATACAATATAGCTACTACACTTGCTCTTTTATTTGGTCTATCTAGACTGAGAATGTTATAGCCTGGAACTACAATTTCTTCATATTTGTTAATTGGCTTTAAGAAAATTTCAGTAGCCACTAGTATGCCTTGCAGCCTTTGCAGCTGAGCAACATGAACAAAAGGGGCCGTATTCAATCAGGGATCTGATAAGGGAGATGTGCAGTGATAAGATGGCTTCTGTGAATGTTGAAGACACACTCTTGAAAGTTAACTGGTCCAGATAAAAGTATCTCTTGTACCATTAATTTGAAATGAAGTTGGTGACATATTCTTTCTCCTGAATAATACATGCACATTTTTCCTTAACATCGTGCTATAATGCCAATAGTTTATTTGTACAATAATTTGACAATAGTGTGCATGTGTTATCTTCCCATCATGATGAATTGTATGTCAAAGTTTCACAGACCAAGTCAGAAAAACATGTTTTCTGTCCTTCTGTTGAAGCAATATGTGTTACACAAACCAGTGCACTGTACATTCAGAAAAAGGAAATCAATTTATAGTGCAGCTTTATATTAAAGCAGCACATTTAAATCAGCATTCTCTACTTTATGCACTCACCCCACATCTGAAATCTCAGAACACCATTTAACTACCATCAATGTGTACATTCCATTTTGTTATTTATCCATGTCTTCATTTATAACCTTTCTAGTCCAATCTCAGTATTTTCTCCATGAAAATTATATGTATTATTCCACTCAAAACTTGTTTTACCAGTACTTCCTAATTCCATACTGGTAATGTCCTTCAAGCCAGCCTTTCACATTGATGAATGTTTGTATTTACTTTTTTTTTCAGAGACTTAATGTTTGTATTTACTTTTTTTTTCAGAGACTTACAGCTGATGTTTTGGCTCACACACATTCAACACCCTTACTTCATGGGGCAACAGCCATTACTGCTTCTCCATCATTTAGGTCTAACCCCAGCCTCTTAACACTGACATACATACCCAACAAAACATGGACTTGGTATGCTGCCCACAAAGTTCCTACATTCTCCCACATCTACATGATGATAGTTACAGCACACATTTGCTGCTTGGCAGAGGCAAGCACCTGCTTTTGTCCCAGTTACCATATACTGCAACACTTGTCCATCAGTACATTTTATCATAGCAGCTGAGAGGACCACCTTCCTGCACACATGATGGGTAATACTACATTGTCTACTGAGTCTTACACTCCTGTGCCAGTTCCTCCAGCATCAGAGTTAGTTGATTCTGGATCGACAGGGTCATAGAGATTTTAGCCTGTGCTACATGGACCTTACACACACTCTTAGACTAGCACAGAAGATACAACAGCCCTGATCCCTGTGCTAAATTAAAAACAGCAAACAGACCAGCACTAAATATTAAACAAAACAAAACTCCAAATCACAGACACACTGAGCATCAAGACAGCTGTGTCATAGTTAATATAATGCTCTGTGCCCAAGGCTGATCCGACTATATTCCAAAGAAACCAAAAACAGCAAATGGACAACCACCATGGTAAACCATTCTGGAGAACGAAAAATATTAAACAAAACAAAACAAAACTCTAAGTTACGGACATGCTAAGCATCAAGACAGCTGTGCCATACTTAATATAACTGCCCCCAAAGCTGATCTGACTATATTCCAAAGAAACCAAAAACAGCTAGAACAATACAGCTATTACTCTTAATTTCCCATTCCTTAACTGCAAATAATTCCTCAGCTCCATTCCATTTTCTCACAGACTTATTTATCTTCACATTTCCTTTTCACGTCTCTCCACCACTCTCTCACTATTACTACTCACCACTTGCTTTTGCCCCATTGCTCCATCTTTGCTCAAATGAAATACTGGTCATTCTATGCCTTCACCTTCTTCAGTGCAGTCCTCATTTCTATAAACCCCTTTTACTTCCTGCAAACCCTGATTTAATCTTGACTGATCCTTGCCATTTCCCCCTACAAAAAACTACCACAAACCTTCTGTATTTCTGTCATCATACTTTCTTTAGGGGAAACTTAGCAAACTCACAGTTTGTGTTAATATCACACCTTCACAATAGCTTGGCTTATCAGTGTGTTCCCCTGGGCCACCTAGCCACTTACATTTTAACTTTTTTCATAATTTTCATATCTAATGACTGAAATATCTTAATCCAAAGGTTCTTTAACCATCCTTCTTAAATGACAATCATTTATACTGCTTTCTCTCCTAACATATACTATCTATGTTCCTGCCATTTGTTACTGTAACTCTACTGTCCATCAGAAGAACAGGAATTTCTGGAATCTTCCTGTCCCATCTTCAAACAACAGGAATTCAAATCTTCCAACAGTCACTTCCCAACATACTCCTATAACACTATACAAGTAGTTACAAACGGGTCTATGTCAGACCGTCAAATGACCACATTGTCGAATATATCATCTCATCGACAATGCAGGCCATTGAACAATTTTGACTGGGCTCTTGTTACAGGGGGGTCAGGAAATTTGTCCTTTTTCTCCACTGTAGTGGGATCTCGGAGTTGGTATATATAATTAGTGGGGGGGTACAGCTCCCCACATGGGGGGTGGTTGAGGACCTGCATTGTCAACAAGATGACATTCAACAATGTGGCCATTCAACATTCTGACACAGACCTGTTAAAAACATATTGAAACATTTCTCTTCTACACCTGCCAGCAAACTGCTCCTCACCATACATAGCATAACTGCAATCATAAATAAGAAATGGTATGGAGACACTGAACACTACAGTCTAGCTATTTCTTCAGTCTCATTTTTTTCAGGCTCACTAAACTAACTATTGCCACCAATCTTATGTTGTTATAGATCATCTCTTCTCCTACCCAACCCCTCTGTCTCAGACTAATTTATCTTAACAGCCTCTGTTTAACAGCCTGTTATTAATCACCAGCCTTCCATTACCATCCACTTTCAGTCTGTATCTCTCTCCCCTAAAATTATGACAATTTAGTACCCTTTTCCAGTGATCATTGGATGATTTCCACTAAAAAAGACCTGCCTTTCACCAGTAAGTTTCACTAATCCCTCTACTTATAGATTCATAAATATTCCAAGGCTATTATGACCATGCATATCTTGACAGTACCATATCTCATGCCTTATCTTCTTTCTCCAAAAGGGCCATAGCAGTTGATCCCAGAGTAAATTTATTATCCAGTCATCTAGATTATGTTTAAAGGAATATAATAAGTCACACTGCTTAAGATGCAGAGGAAGTTTATTCCAGAGGTTTGAGGGGTGCTGGGCTATAAACCTAGCCTTCCACCATGCTTTATTTATCTGTTGGTGAAAATTTAGTTTCCCAGCTCTAGTACTGGTAGAGCCATTGGACATATGAAGATATAGCAGGTCAATGGCAAGCAAATCTCTAATGGCATGGTAAATGAGCCAGCTATCTTCTCTCAAAAGTCTACGATACTGAATAAATGGACAGAGTTTCCAGCCTCCCTTGAAAGCTCAGGGGATTTAGGCCTGTGATAATTCTGGATAAGATTTTTTTTTTAATTTTTCCAATTGTTTGGTATGTTTAGCGGGATACATGGAGGAATTGTTCCTAATAATTGGCCTGATCAGTGCTGGGTATGAGAAAATAATTACCTTTTTAGACCTTGGTGATCTTTATTTTGCAATTAGCTGTGCTAAATAAAAGGATTTCCTGATAACCATTGTCACATGATGGCCAAAAGGGAACTCAGGTTCCTAGTTCCCTGAATATCTTTTCATTTTGTGGTGTGAGTTATACATTATAATGGGTGGGTGGGGGTGGGGGTTGCCCAAAAAAGTGATGACACTGCACTTTTTAGAATTTAGTTTAAGCCAATTTTTGGTACAGGTGAGCTCAGTATGAAGAGTTTAGGTGTCAGAAGGTGACATAACAACAAATTCCAATTTTCAGACATCTTAACTCTCTACCTGGAGATATGAAATGTAAATATCAAAAAGGATAGGTCCCGCCACCAAGTCCTGAGGCACACTACTTGTTACTTTCATACTTTTTGATGAGATGCCTGCAATATGCACTGTGCTGATTTTGTTCTTCAGGTAATTTACTATCCATTGTTCCACATATGGGTCAATTTTTAAAGCATTTGGCTTCTATATAATGCCATCATGGGAAATGCAGTTGAAGGCCTTGCCTAGCTCAAGGTGCACCATGTCACAACCACCTACAGCTTCAATATCCCTTTCAAATAAGTTTATTAGATTCAATAGCCAAGATCTACCCATCACAAAGCCAAATTATTTTGGGTCAAGTGTAATAAGATACTTGATATCATAGCTTATAAGGGTAGTTGTTATACATTCTATGGTTTTCTAGATGGGACTTGTAGGGCAGGCAAGTCTGTAATTATCTGGACTGATTGCAAGGCCATCCTTGTAGAGGAGCATTACCACTGCAGTTTATCACTCATTGGGGCAAAGCCAGTAGCTAAACATAGGCTAAACATTTTAAAGATTGGGTCTGCAATGGTATGTTTAACATTAATAATCTAGTAGCTAGGTATATTGTCAGCAACCATGGAGGAAGAATTTTTGGTCTTGGTTAGCACCTTCAAAATGAGATCTTTAGAGATAATTGAAGGAGTTAGAGATTTGGGTTTTTCAGAGCTTTGGACAGAACTCTAATGGTGAAGTTGATACTAAATTTATTTGCAAGGATATTGGCAATGTTTTGGGTCAGATTACGAGATATGTTCAAAGCTGTGCAAAATATTGTTTTTTAGTTTTCTAATGTACCTAAAGAATTATTTATAATTATCTCTGACTTCAGAGGCCAGTCTAAGTAAACCATTTAGTGGACTTGATACCTTTCTCTTTTTTTGTAATGTTTTGATCTTTTCCTTGAGAAGATCTTTTCAATCTGCTATATAATTTATGGTGTTTATTTCTTTTGTTGTAGAGTTTATTTATGGTTGTAGATAAGCAGGGTGGTTTACTATTGAACTCCATGTTACTCTTGGTACTTGTAAGGAGTACTAGCACTAAGCAATTTTTGCTAAATGAGAGCAGAAATCCTTCATAGAGTTTGCTGCTGTATTAAGGTCACTGGTGGTTCAGTCAGAAGTAAATTTGGATATTTCATTGTAAGCTGAAGATGGCACATTTGTAATCCTTAAATTCAATGGGATCTGCTATGGTGGCTTTTGGGGAGTTCAAATAAGATCACAAGTTTGAGGTCAGGCTTTTCTGAAGAAAGAAATAACAGAGGAGTAGTGCAAGATGGTGCTTTATTTGTAAAAATCAGGTCATGAGTGATGTATCCTCTAGGCAGTATGTTTACAAATTGCTTGAGCGATTTTCTGTTTATTAAGTCAGGGAATTTTTGGATGTATTCTGCACTAGAGGCATAGGTGTCCCAGTTTATTTAGCTTACTGACATCAAAATAATGGAGTTTCTGCTAGTAGGAATATCACTGAGAATGCTAAGGAATCTCACATGGTCATCAGTAGATAATCAAGGTATCCTCTAACAAGTTGATAATTAATCCAGCCTACAGTGACCCATAGTTCAGTAAGTTCATTATAAGTTCATTTTGTGGGTCCCCAGAGATCTGCCTGCAAATAACACATTTCTTGACAAATATGGAGATACTCCATCACAGCTGCTATTGGATCTGAAGCCATGAAAACTATAAAACCCTACAAAAGAGTGAGTGTTCTCTAGATTTAATAATTTTTTTAGTCACTACACAGACATGAAGGTTGTCCAAATACAGCAGTGACTGAAGGCAAGCACTTAAAGAAGTTTAGAATTCTGCCATTACTGAGAGCCACTGTAATGTGTTCCAGTTTCAGGACTGATAGGATAGGTTAGTGATGTTTGAATACCATCTACTGTACTCTGTCTAAGAAAAGGCACCAGGGGAGCAGCAAAGGCTTTAGCCAGTATATGGTATCCTTACAACGAGAGGTGCAGGTCATCTTTAGTGAAGCAAGCTGGACTGTTGAACATCTTGACCTGTGGTGACACATACTGGACCCCCCGCCCCCTGAAACTGCACTATTGATTTAATCAAATACTGAACCCAATAATCCTTTCTTTGTATCTGGACATCATTTCACATGATACAATGACTACACTCAGGACCATTATCTTACTGCATTTATAACATGCGCAGAAAGTTCTGGCATGCCTTTTTCGAGATTTCTCAGGGTTTTGTGTGTGAAGTCATTCACTCCCATGTGTACCACTGACATGTCACAGTCATATGTCTCAGGAGGTGGTGTCCTTAGGGCCCATGTAAGGTCAGAGATCATGATGCCTGAAAAGGCAACATATTGTAATCTTCTCTTTGTTCATTCTTGTAAATGATGTGTCATTGTGCCTCAAAAAATGTCTCCAATCCATAAAACACTTCTGTCTCTAGTGTGGTCAGAGTGCTAGATCTGGAGTGTTTTGTTCAGGGTGACTCTATGGTAAGCATGCATGAGGTGGATGAGTGATCTGATTTTTTCTGAGACTAATTATTTCTAAGAGGTACTAAGAGAAATTTTTTTACAGCCCCAGCATAAGATGTTTGGCGTGATTAGAGAAGAATTGTGGTGTAAGTGTATGAAGCCCATAGACCTAGATTTTAGGTGAAAAAAGACGTCTCCTATTTAATTAAGTATTTATACTTGTCAGAGATGGAATTATTAGTGTGGAGAATAAATTCAATATTCATAAGCACAAGTCAGTTAGAACACTGTCTTATGAGAACTAGTGCTAAAAGGCTGGCAACAAAGGTGAAACCAGCAGCTTGGCATTTCATTTTGTCCAGTGATTAGTGCTTAGTGCAAATATTATGGTGAAAAAACACAAACCTTTGCATAATGATTGAAATATGCTTATAATACACAGGATGCTTTGATTCTCTCTTGACTTTAAGTAGTGCCACACCTGACCCTGTTGAAGATGGTAATCCTCCATTCATTGTTCCATTAGCAATCCATTTTAAAGTTCACTCAGCCTGTCCTACCATGACCACCTTATAAAAATCCATTGTAACCCAGCACTTCCACTTCCTTTTCTCTTTTTATATGTGCCATTTCCATTATTACTTATATCCCAGCAACTTTCTTTTTCTAAAATCTCTTGCTCTTCTATTCATAATCTTTACCAATCCCATAACTTCTCCCCCACCTCACTGCACATGTCCTCCTTTTACCACACCCTACCTCACTACACCTGTTTTCCTTTTACCACACCCCCAACTCACTGAGCCTGTCCTCCTTTTACCACACCCCACCTCACTGCACCTGCCTTCTGTTTACTATACCCCCACCTCACTGCATCTGTCCTCCTTTTACCACACCCCACCTCACTGTGCCTGTTCTCATTTTACCACACCCCCAACTCACTGAGCCTGTCCTCCTTTTACCACACCCCACCTCACTGCACCTGTCCTCCTTTTACCACACCCCACCTCACTGCATCTGTCCTCCTTTTACCACACCGCCACCTCACTGCACCTGTCCTCATTTTACCACACCGCCACCTCACTGCACCTGTCCTCATTTTACCACACCCCACCTCACTGCACCTGCCCTTCTTTTACAACACCCCCCATCTCACTGCACCTGTCCTCCTTTTACCACACCCCACCTCACTGCACTTGTCTTCCGTTTACTACACCCCCACCTCACTGCATCTGTCCTCCTTTTACCACACCGCCACCTCACTGCACCTGTCCTCATTTTACCACACCCCACCTCACTGCACCTGTCCTCCTTTTACAACACCCCACCTCACTGCACCTGTCCTCCTTTTACAACACCGCCACCTCACTGCACCTGTCCTCCTTTTACCACACCCCACCTCACTGCACCTGTCTTCCTTTTACCACATTTCTAATATATACATCATCATCACCATTAGTAACCCCTCTTTCCCATTGTTTTCTACATGGGGGTCAGACTGTTGCATCAGCCTACCTTTATCAACACTCACAATGCAGCCATCTCTTTGTTGGATGTCCTCATTTCCTCTTGCCATTTTCCTATCTCTCCCAAAAAAAAAGAATTCTTCAACAGCTTATTTATTTATTTGTTTATTTATTTATTTATTTCCCATTTGTTGACTGGGTTAGTCCCACTAGCCTATTTTCGGGAGAGACCTGAGGTGGTGGTATTTACACTATGAGAGGCAATTTAGCCAAGGCATCAGAGAACTTCCCATACTTTTTTTGATGGATGCTGTGGATCTTTTACATTCACCTGAGCTGCTTTCAACTTAAGCAGATGGGGCTTCAGTTTAAAATTTCACCTGAAGGGTGGCACATTCGGTAGTGCAGAACTCCTTTGTGCTGCTCTGAAGTTAATCTACTTGGTGCAGATGTAGAACTCATAGTCTGCTGCACCAAAGGTGAGTGTGCTACCTGGTGTGCCACTGATACAAACTGCTGACAACTCATCTTCTGCTTTCCTGCTAACACTGAACTACTGTAATCTACTTGGACATTTTCAGCAACTTGAGCTACTTTGACTTCTGCTGTGATTCCATCATTTCATTGTCTGTCAAACAGTGTCATCCTACCACCCTTCTCAGGGAGCTCATCCCTATCATAGGTTCATAGGTGTGTACTAGGCTAATGTCCCTGGAGCCTTTACAAGCCTAGCCCAAAAAAACTGCACAGGCACCGTGCCACCCGATGTTAGTTCACCGTGCCCATATCCAGTAGGGCAACTGGAATGATCCCTGGAGTGAACTTTCTGTTACCCATCCACTCGTCAAGATTTCTCTTGAAGAGGGCCAGCAAGGTGCTCTGCTTGACATGAATGGGAAGCTTATTCCAGTGTATGGGCAGTCTTTGGGAGATGAACCTGTCCCTCCAGCATGTTCTGTTAATTGTGATAATGAGGCTGTGATCTCTGGAGCATGTGGCATGGGGGGATTGGGATTTCTTTAGGTGTACCATTTTAAGAAGGGCTGGGTCAGATATGGCTTTGTAAGTCAAGCAGAGATCACCTCTAAGTAGATGATAAGAGACTGAGAACAGCTAAAGTTTCCTGAGTCTGTCCATGTAGGACATGTGTTTAAGGCCTAGGATCCATTTTGTGAGGTACTTTTGTGGCCCCTCCAGCTGTTGAAGGTGTCTGGTCAGGTACATGTCAAATGAGGCATTATATTTGATGATTAGTCTAATGAGGGATGAGTAGAGAAGGATGATGACCTCTTTCTTTCTGGATGCGAAACCTTTGGTTATAAGATGTGCCATGTAGAAGGGGTTTCTGACCATAGTGGCAATGTGGTGGTCGAAGATGAGGTGGCTGTTTACCTCGGTGCACAGATCTCTTACGGCCCCTTCACTGTTCAGTGGGCTCCCATCAACATGGTAATTTGTGGGAAATTAGTTTTTCCCAAAGGGGGTGATAATGCATTTTTGGCATTAAGCTACAGGTCATTGTTCTGACACCAGTCATTGGTCTCAGAGAGGACTTTTGTAGGATGTCTGCATCATACAAAAGGAGTTTGCAGTCATCAGCGAACTTGGTCAGCCAGAGTCCTTCTGTGTTGGCCTGGACTTCTGAGAAGTAGATGCCAAACACGAGAGGGCCCAGGACTGAGCCCTGTGGGACTCCACTAGTGACTGATTGACAGTCTGACTTGGAATCCGCAACTTTCACTATGTGGGTCCTGTCTGTGAGCCAATTTGCAACCCATCTAGTGATGTAAGGATTGATGCCTAGTTTGGTGAGTTTGGTTAGTTGGTGTCTAGCTTCCTTAACTGCTCTGGTTTCTGTCCATTCAGAAGTACTAGTAGGACCACTGTTTTATATAGCTCTTTATATAGTTGACTTTTAAGTTCATTGGTTCATAGGTTGGTACTAGGCTATCGACCCTAGTGCCTATACAAGCCTAGCCATAACAATTCCCTGGCTATTTCTTCCCACACTATTTACTTCCCTGGACCCCTGTCTAGCAGGGTGACTGACGTGATCCCCGGGCTGAATTTCCTTTCTCCCATCCAATCATCAAGGTTCCTTTTGAAGAAGGCCAAGGAGGCACTTCTTTGGTATTCTTCTGCCTCACGCTACTCCTGATATGTTGCAACAATTGCTTGTAGTCCCTCTGGTTCTAGCTTTGACCTTTTCATTTAGACTTCCCTTTTCCTCAACCACCCTTCCTAGATACTTGGAGGCTTTAATCTGTTCAGCTATTTCCATTCTATCTCAATTTTCAGTTTCTTCTAATTTCACCCATTTGCTGCCATGACAACAATTATCCTGATGCACATCCACTCCAACTGGGGACCCCTCTATGAGTCCAAACCCTCTTCAGACGTGTGTCTTTGGGTCCTTGGATATACCCTGTACCAATTCTACCAATGCTTCAGGGACTTCCCAAATCAGCTTTCTTCGGACTTTGTCATATGCTTTCTCTATGTCTAGAAGGGTTCAGTTGGACTTTTTCCTCATCTCCAGCTTTTTGACTATCTGCTTTACTGTGGACATTGGACTGGTTGTACTACAATCTGATCTGAGATTTCTGAAATGCACAGGCCCTAATGGAATTCTGCAATAACTGCCACTACCTCTGTTTTCCTCACTAATCCTGTTCCATCATTTTTCACCAGAGTCTCCTCTATTAATTTATTTGTCCAGTTATTCAGCCTTCAAGCCAAATGTTGACCAATTCTCTTTATCAGAGCTCACCAAACATAATGCTGATACTCAGCTCTGATTCTACCACTCCAATCAGCTTGTTTGACATTTTGTACTGTAAGGCCTTCATTTTACTCGACATTTCCTCTCTTTCTACCCTTGTTCTTGGCCACCTGTTCTGCCTGTACCACAACTCCTTCTCCCAACCCTCACCCTCCCTTTTTCAGTCTTAATGTATGTAACATGCATTTTCCAATAGCATGTTAGACATACGTTCATACCATCTTATTCACCTCATAATTTCAGACACATTTCCTCTTTCTTTGGCCACTTGCAATCCTCTTTCACTAAGCATTCCTGTTCTCCCATCCCAAGTTCATGTTTCACCTCCACCTCCTGTGCCTAACTCCTCCATGCCCTTGTTCTAGCCACACGTGTGCAAACTGACAAGTATGTTTCTCCCAAACATACCCACCATTTATCTTAAATTCTCTCTTTCATCAGGAACTAAAACAACTTACCTGCCTGCTTCCTTTTGTACCAAGAAAAAAAAAAAAATATCTGCCCCTTCACAGCTCTCCACTTGTCCCTAAGATTACTATTTCTGTCCACTTATGGAAGTCAAACTGACATTGCATATTCAATTGGCCCCATATTCTATTAACTTTGAGCATGCTGCTGTATTATAATCTCCTCCCACTATATCCATTCCCACCTCCTTCACTACCTTGTACAGTCTCTCATAAACCAAAAAAGTTGAGAAGGTTCTTTTTCTTTGTCTGCACTTTAGTTGCGTAACTATTCTAGACATTTTGAGATGCTGTGTGCATTGTCTGTTACGATTTTATATTGTTTTAAGTGTTTTAAGCCTGTATTGCTTTGCCTGTATTGTTTTTATACCACTAGTCATTTTCAGCTAATGTGCCTTACGTGATACTGCTGGCTGCACTTTAGCCAGTCTAACCTGTTCCATCTTGTTTAATAGTATTTTGTTTCATTTAGATCACTGCTTAAGTGGATCTGCTTGGCCAGGGGTGTAATCTATCTTGGAATCAGTTGTTATTCACCTAAATGATAAACAAATCACTACAGACTCTGAGTGGTTTACAGCACTTAGGATTTAAATTTCACCCAGTTGTCAATGATTCTTTTGTTTTCTTAACTTGTATTAACTACATAGAACACAGCTAGCCTTTATCTTCCTAAAGAGAATGCAGAGCTGAGCTATCAGCTGTCACTATTTGACTAGCTATTAGCTTCTGCATCTGAGAAGAGAGAAAAGACATCCAAGAAAATTATTTTTCATTGTCTACACTTAAGTTGTCCTGCTTTTCTATCCATATTGAGTTGATTTGCATTCCCTGTTAATATTGCATGCTATTTTAGATGTTGTGGGATATTTTTGCATTGTCTATACTATTGTTATACAATTTTAGTAATTTTGGCTAATATTGCATTGCTAATACTACTGGTTATACTTCAGCCATTTGAGCTGTTCTGTTTTGTTATTTTTCATTTAAATCACTACCTTGAGTAAGATGGCTTGGCCAGAAATAGATGCCATCATGGAATCAGTAGTGATTCATCTTGCTACAGGTTATCGGTGGTTTACAGAAATTTGGGCTTCAGATTTCACCTAGCTTTCATTGGTTCATTTCTTCTGTTGTGTTTCCTGTGTGCGACCTGGCTCAGCCTTTCTCTTCGTAAAGAGACTGTAATGAGTTGAGATCCAAGCTCTCAATGTTTAACTAGCTGTTGCAGTTGAAAAGACAGAAAAAAAAGCCAGGAACGATATTTTTATTTGTTGGTTTTCAAGTTGCCTCGATATTCTAGCTGTTTTGTATTGTGCATTACTATTTTTATACTGTGTTAGGCTTTTGAGTTGGTTTTGTATTGCCTGCACTATTCTTTTATACCATTTTAAAAATGTTCAGCTAATAATGCCTTGAGTGATATTGCTGGTTGCACTTCAACCATTTTGAGTGGTTCTGTTTTGTTTATTCCTGTTTTGTTCCATTTAAATCACTGCCTTGAGTAAACTGACTTGGTCAGAGGGGGAAGCCATCATGGAATCAGTTGTGATTCATCTAAGTGAGAGTTAGACTAATTGCAACAAGTCCTGGGTGGTTTGCAACACTTGGCCTTCAGATTTCATCTAGTTTTCATCAGTTTTCTTGTTTTGTATTTACTGCATGTTGCGGCATTGAGCACAACATTATGGCACTAATTCCATAAGGGTAGTACAAGCAACTATAATTGTCTCTTCTTGTATGACAGAAAGAGTACCTTCTTATACCAATGGTCATTTATCTGATTTGTCTAAACTGTTGCCCTGAAGTGCCAGACCTTCCTCTTAGCTGTCCTGATCTACACAGCAGGAGTACCACTTGCACTGAGAAGAATGTGCTTATGCTGATCACATAACCTGTCCAACAAACTTCCAGAGTTGTAGTGTTTTCAAACCTCTATTTAGCTCCACACTTACCTTAAATGTAGCAGCACAAGTTAACATGGAGATTCAACACACAAATTTCTTCTCTATTGCCAGCCTTAAAGCACTTGGAATCCTGAGGCAATGTGATAATGGACTACAAATAAACTCAAAGAACTCTAGCCGTAAGAGGTATAAATACTTAACTGAAGGTGCCCTTCTCTCATCCAGCTACAAGCAGTGAGTTTAACACTGTCTTACTCCCACCCACACCTGTGCAACACCCACAGACTATAAGCTCTAAGCTGACTTATGCTGTCTGAATCTGTTAAAAAAAACTTTACTTAAGCTTCCTAGGACTCTGAAGAATAAGCAATAGTCTAATCCCTCAAATTTCTCAACACCTCATATCCTAAGTGCAGCTCACTCTGACTCTACGGAAAATATACAGGGGTCACACAACTAGCATGCAGAAGCCCTTGAAGCAGCAAGACTGAGTTAGTTTATCCATCAATGTCCTAGTTATAGGTAATTCCATAGTTAGACACATGATGCTCCACTAGCCAGACTGAGCAATGATAAAGTAATGGTTACTTCTCTTTCACTTACCATGATATGCAGCATCACTGAAGCCCTCAAGTACCTTCATCTCAGGTAGACATATGAACTGAACACTGCACACATGGGTGTGAAAAAATTGAGCTGCACCTCCTCAGATCACATGATGGAGCTCTTAGAATATGCATCTTGAAAGTGAGTGAAACTAGTACTGAGTAATATCATCCCCCCACCAAGGGTGATGTCGCAATACAAACAAAAGATAATTTACTTTAATTATTGGCTTAATTACTGGTGTCTCTCTAGGAGGATCCAATATTGGATCAGCTTGGGGTGAGATGGTTGACAACCCAGACTGCTTTGCTAAGGATGCCCTGCATTCTCTTTCCTCATGGCCTTCGTCCATGGGCTAAGAATTTTTCTTCCACCGTAGTGTCTTTTAAGGCAAGGTCAGTCTCCTCAAATTACCCATAAAGCTACCCACAATCAAATCATATAAAAGTAGTACTGTTTAATGCTAAAATCCTAAATGCAATGTTTCAGTCCTTTTTGTATTACTAGCCCTTGAAAATATTGATATATGTGCAATTACTGAAGCATGGTTCTAGAAAAGTGACTGCATCCTGCAGTGCAACTTTTAATGCCTACCACCCCTTCAGACCCATTGCCAGACTGGACACTGAAGATGGTACAAGTGTATCTATGTCTTTAAGAAATTATTTCACATCTAGACTGATAAAGCAGGACAGTGACCTAGAACAACTCCATATTCTTCTTTCAATAAACAAAATCCAGTACTACATAGTAGCCATCTACTGTATCCCCACTATGATACTCAGAGATCATGAGGCATATCTTAGCAAACTGTCACCCCTCACCAAAGAAAATGTCACTATTCTTTATGGTCACTTCAACTATCCGGCCATTAACTAAACCCAATAACACACCAAGTGTAGAGCCACACAAACATGGTAAACATCATGCTATGCTAATTACTGCATAAGTAGCTGAATTGTATGCTAATCAACCAATTCAAGATGACAAAGCTATTCAACAAGCTATAAAGCAATCATGTACACTTTTACCTTGTATTCCAGAACCTACTGGAATATACCATGGGAACTACACTGGAGGGAAAAATGTTAAGGGATGCTGCTGCTCTTCTGCATATGTGTGTGCAACAGGCTTAAGTCTACAATGCTGCTGCTGCTGCTGATGATGACGATGATGATGATAGACCTCAGACAAGAAGGAGAAGGGAATTTAGACCCTGTTTAAATTTCATGGTCTGTGTGAGGTGGAAATAGTAGAGTGCTACAGGGCAGATAGAGACACACACCAAGAACTCTGCAGCCTCTGTTGTTCTCACCTGAGAGCAAGAGCAATTCGAGGAGAATCAATACCTGTGGAGATCAAGGTATCTGTAGCAATTAGAATATTAGCTACATGCATCTTTCACTGACCCACAGGGGGCATGCTGGGAATATAACAGGCATCAGCATCCAAGATCCTACACCTGTTTCTGAATCCTATGCTACAGCATGCCAGTGACTATAAATATTCCCCCACTAGGACAGAGCTAAAATTAGGCAGGAGTTCTACCCCATAGCACACTTTCTTGAAGTTCTGGGTGCCATAGACTGCATGTACATTGAGATCAAATCACCACCCGGGGAGCAAGGAAGTGTCTACGTCAGCAAAAAGGGGTTCCACTCCATTAATTGCCATGTCATGTGTAATGCTAGGAGAATCATTCTGAATGTAGTGGCAGTAACTATGACTCCCCTATCTGGCACACCTCACAGCTGTACTGAAGGTTTTCCTGAGGTGATATAATTTAATGGGGGATGCGGGGTATACGTACAAACCATGGCTGATGTTGTCAATCAGAAATTCACATGCATCCACAGAGGAACACTATAATGAGGCACATGCTCAAACAAGAAATATAATGGAGCATGTGTCTGGGCTGATGAAGTCATGGTTTTGGTGCCTAGATACATTGGGAGGTCTGATCCCAGTACATGTGACAAAATTATCACAGTCTGTGCTATCCTACAGAATATCATCTTGCTAAAACAGCTGCAGCAGGAGCGCCAACAGCTAGAAGCAAACATCCCACCACCACTGGCAAAGTCACCACATCTACAGTGAGGAGTCATAGGGGGCTGTGGGTGTAGTTAGACATAGGTGTGCATAATACGCCCTTGACCTGGCCAAGACACAATGGATAGCACACATGCTAACCACCTAAGGGGTACACCTTTCATCCTGTGCACATACATACAGTAAAATTGATGCCAGGCAATGCTTACAACCTTTACTTCCTAGTGTAATGGCTGTGTACTGCTAACATCAGACAAAGTCAGCCCTAAATGACAACAGTTGTAATTGCAGGACTTTCAAGGTAAATGTTGAAAATTAAATAGAAAAATAAATGTGTAAGAACATAAATGAGGGTCAAATATCTGCCTAACTGGTACTTGTAGAATGTGTGTAAGCTGTCCAGCAATGCCATCAATATCTGACATGACTGACATCAGTCATATATAGTTATGCAGTTTACCAATTAAACTGTCCCATGCAACTGAAATACAACTATAGCAAAAACATTCCAAAAAGTATACTTATCCCAACACTCCCATTATTGGAGCAATAAGCATGACTGAAAACAGTCTCCTCCCTTTCAAGTTCCCTAGCTGCATGATTACCTTTCACTGTAGATTCAGCCTTTTGAGCATGCTGAAGATGTAAATGAGGTGTGAACTCCATAGAATTGCTGAATGCCAACATTTTGACTCTTTTTATCAGATGTAGATATAGTGTAGCTTCTATACCACTATTACGTGCTAATGGCTTGCAGCTGTGAATGATTACTCTGATTGAAGTAAAACAGTAATGCACAGACATCCTTCACTGAACTGGGTGTGTCAGTGAGGATGCACTTACAAAGTCTGGAATTAACTACAGTGAGCTTTTAAACAAAACCAAACACCCCACATGTGTATATTTTCATGGCATAAAAGCCTAGCTTCTTGCCTTTGTTGAAAACTGCTGTTGACTGTCATGTATTTGTATCACACCCTGAAAGAAATATGACAGAATATGCACTAAAGCTTGCATGTGTGATGGTAAAGCAGAGATAAGAGAATGATTTCCAGAATACAAAAAGAAGGCAGGTCTGCAGTTTTGAGAACATATTCACAAATAATCTGTGATTGTTCATTCCACTAAATATGTTATGTGCACATTTGCAATTACCTGTGAATGTCCAACTGTATGAATTTTTTATTACTGTATTAAATGTTAATTGGCTGGACACACATTATTTGTTTATTAATGCAAGCTGTGCCTGTGTTGTGTAAGTGCAGTACGCCGATGGTTCAAATCCAGAGCTACGTAATTGTGTTGCATAGCTATGCACTAACACAGTTCACAACTTAAGGAAAAAATTAAAAAATGTAATTTGGTTCACCTTCCTTATGCAAATAAGCTCAATGGTGATCAGCACTCTGGACAGCACTGAGTATGGAAAATAGAGCTGTTGCCTAGCTTTCACTGTGGTATCAGTTGTAAGAGCAGTGAATTTATAGCCAAAACACAGTGAGCCAGAGTTCAAATCCAGCATACTCCATGCTTTAGTAAGGGTGTCCCACTGTAATATTACAGAATACTTTGATTATAAAGGTAATACTACATAGCGATAGCTATGTATAGCAGGTTGATTGACAGAAAGGTATCATTACTGCTTGCACACACATACATTTGTAGGTATCATATGCATTATGTATGTAATGGGTTTAGCATGACAGTGATGATTATGTAATAAAAAATGCAGCTGCATATCTGTGTTGGACGCAATAGTTTACTTACAAACATCTACACCCCTCCCATAACCCAACTATAACAGTAACACAGAATGCATTGTGAGTTATGTACAATAACTCCAAAATCTATTACTTAAGTCATGCAAGTTTATCCATTTCCGATAGATTGTCAGATTGCCCTGCATCACAGCTGAGAATGCATAAGCCAGGACCTTTTAAAGTCACACACATAGCAGGATTGATTGAAGTATAGCACTAGTCACTCTTTAAACTGTATGTCTGTAATGACCATAACCAGCAAACACTTTTTCTGTGTCAATGATGAATAATCACCTGCATGGAAATGTATGCATTCCCTTTTACATAGGTTTGAATCCCACATTGTAAAAATTACTTTTAACAGTGTGCAAGTCTCCACAAAGCATGTGCCAAGTCATCACATTTATCCATCCAAAGTCATGGCTTAAAAGCCGAGTCATCTAGCATTTCAGTATTGACCACTGGGTAAAGTGTGATTAGGTTTAGCAGCACACATGCCATAAATCAATGCCAAGTCTCAGCTCAGCATTACTGTTTCATAAACTCCAGTCCTCTATGTTTCACAGTGTTTTTCTTCACTTATTATCATGCAAATGTCATTGGCATGCTTGTGCATGTTTGCGCACTGGTCGTAAAATGCAATGTCACAAATTGGTGAGAAAACATTAAAGCTGTTGTAGGAGGACCTTTGCAGACATGTCATGAGATGAGAAGAATGGTGCCAAATTCAGGGCACAGAGGTGGGGTGTGGAGGAGTCAAAAATATTTGTTGCACTCCTCGTAAAACACTACAGCCATAGGCTGGACTAGGGGGACTATGCTGGGTCTCAGTATAAGGCTGAGGCTTGAAATAGCCTAGTGAAGGCTGGCTCTAGTGCAACTGGAATACCACTACAGTTACCTAAAGAGGCATATGCAGGCACAGCTTGACCAGTTGCTGGATGAGTTTAGAATTGCTGACAACCTCAGTTGTATAAGTATACAGATCAAGCAATTTTAAATGTTATGGAGTGTTGTAGATAGCCACAACTGGTGCACAATGCTTTCATATTTCTTCTTTCAGTTTGTATTTTACAGCTGCAGAGGAAATGTTGGCAAACAGGAAGGCACATGCTGAGTGACTCAGAAAGGCAAGGGGTATGTATGACTCTGATTGTAATAAATATTTTGCGATTCCATAGATCAGTATCAAGTTTAGTATGCATATCCTAACTAACAGCAAGAAGGCATGCTGCCTGCTGTAGCTCTTGGTAATTATAGAAGACAATCATTGTAGAAGGCAAGTATAATAGCATATTCAGATTATGTGCATTCAATTCCCACAAGTAATCTATAGATTGACATTCAACAAGTATCACTTCTACATTTGAAAAGGAACAATATTGACTTTAATGGCATGCTGTTAAGATAATGTGTAGTACCTTTTAAAGCATA
Organism: Protopterus annectens; assembly: GCF_019279795.1. Classification (NCBI taxonomy): domain Eukaryota; kingdom Metazoa; phylum Chordata; order Ceratodontiformes; family Protopteridae; genus Protopterus; species Protopterus annectens. The sequence goes on from NC_056725.1 coordinate 1,011,337,287, forward strand.
TATGCAATATCTGCATATTCCTAGGATTACATGTAACAGTTCAAAGTCATTTTTTGATTCTGAAAGCTCTATAGCTAGTATAATAATAAAAGGATATTTAATGTATTAAAGCATGAATGTGACATAGTATTGTTCTATTCACCTCTTTTTGTTTTTGTCTCACCCCACCCCTTATCTCTCTCCTTTTTTTTTTGGGGGGGGGGGGCTTACTTGGAATCACACTGCTCTGATGTCATACCTTTCTTTTTTTTAAAACAAATTTTATTGATTTTAAATAAAATTGATATTCTCATTAAGTTGAACAAGAAATCTTTTCAGAACATTTAACATAATAACAATCATAAGACAACTAAATTATTTACAATGGCATCCGAGTAAAAAATAACTTTCATTAAAATGAATAATTATAACCATTCATGGTATGATTTCATCTTTTTTAACAAGTTTTATAAATTCACCCACATATTATATTCATATGTTTGCCTTGATGTTCATAATTTTATGGTCAGATGCTAGTGCATTATCTAGATATATTAGAGTAAATGACAACATACACAATTTTACTTTTTTAGTTATAGGTAAAATATATGACAACATCAGAATGGGGGATATTAGAAACAGGACAGAACAGCTTGAGGCAAAATGGATTATAAGACTGAAAGCAGATTCTGGGCATGACTTAAATGACATGATACCCATAAGACCAAAATTTAAAGCAAGACCATTGAATAAATGAAATGTTAAGTCATTTTATGACATGCTTACTTATATTATTAGAGATTTTTAACATTATATGTTTATATTTGAGCACATTTTTATGTTTGCATATTTATATGTACATTTTTATATATGTATTCTTTATACATGTGTTTTTTATGTGTTTGTTATGCATTATACTTTTAGAATCATGCTTACACAGTGAAGGAATGAATGTTTTTACTTAATGAAGGATGTTTCTTTAAGATGATTGTGACAATTAGTTGGTTCAAGGTATACAAGTTACACAGCAGACAGCATGTATTTTTATCTGAAGAAGCAGAAGTTATCTATGAAAGTGCTTATACATCTGTGGTTGAATAAAGAGGTGTTTTTTACACTGGAACTACCTGCCATTTTTGGACTACAAGTATTTTACATTTAATTGCAGTTTTCCTGGTGGACTGAAGCCTCTAGTAAGGACAGTGTGTTTTTTTTTACTTAAAGTTTATTAATTGTTTCACCTGAGAAGTTATCTTCCTTTTCCGTAGTGTACTAGATTCATTTTCTTTTAAGATACAATTAAAATCTCCTGTAATAATGATATTAACCTTAGACTGGAGTACTATCTGATTGACAAAAAATACACTGAACCCATAGACATTGCCAACATCCTGGCAGACAGGTTCAGTGCAAACGTCCCCCCCCCCCCAAAAGAGCAAATGTCCATCCCAACAGAATGTAGCCTCCCTGACATTACAGATGCACAGGTGAAAGCTGCCCTCTCAAAAGCAAAAAACACAGCATCAGTGTCCCGGGCTGCGTCTTGCACGAGCTCCAAGAAGAACTGAACCCTCACATAAAGTCACTGTTCAATCTCAGCCTTACTACAGGATATGTACCCAAAGAATGGCATACAGCAACAGTGGTCCACAAAGGTGGTGCCACAGCGGACCCCGGTAACTATCGCCCCGTAAGCCTGACTAGTCTGGTCTGCAAAGCTATGGAGCATATCATCATGGAACTCATAAACAAAGACATTGGGAACCTCCAGACACTGGATCCTACAAAATTTGGCTTTGTTAAGGGCAGATCTTGCCTCTTAAACCTAGTTGACTTCTTTGAAACAGTTACTAAGGCCATTGATGAAGGGAAGGTAGTCTATACAGCCTACCTGGACCTCACAAAAGCCTTCGACACAATACCCCACTCGGGCATCATAAATAAGCTCACCAGCTTAAATATCAACCCCTATGTCACAAGATGGGTTGCAAACTGGCTCAGGGATAGAACCTACATGGTCAGAATTGCAGGTGCCATGTCAGACTCAAAATCAGTTACAAGTGGCATCCCACAAGGCTCAGTCCTGGGACCTCTCTTGTTCGGTATATACTTCTCTGAGGTGCAGGCTAACACGGGAGGACTATGGCTGACCAAGTTCGCAGATGACTGCAAACTGGGTGCCATAATCGACTCTCCAGCTGACACAAGCATCTTCCAAAAAGGTCTCACAGAGACGAATACCTGGTGCCAGAGCCATGGCCTCAAGCTAAATGCCAAAAAGTGCATAGTCATCCCCTTTGGGAAAAACAAAGTGCCTACAAATTACCACATAGGTGGTAATCCATTAAGTACAGAAGAAGTAATTAGGGATTTGGGGACCCAAGTAGATAGTAATCTCTCCTTTGACAATCACGTTGCCAAAGGGGTTAGAAAGACCTTCTATATAGCCCACCTTATCACAAAAGGGTTCACATCTAGATCAAGAGAGGTCATTGTGCCCCTCTACTCATCACTCATCAGGCCCATAATTGAATCCAATGCCCCTTTTGGGATGCACCTTACCCGACAACTGCAGCAACTGGAGAGACCCCAAAAGTACCTCACCAAGAGGATCAGGGGCCTCAAACAGATGCCCTATGCAGTTTGGCTAAGGAAACTCCAGCTCTACTCAGTTGCTTACTGCCTACTCAGAGGCGACCTATGCCTGATGTATAAAGCCATGTCCAACCCAGAATTAATGGACATGCTCCACCTCAGGAAATCCAAATCCCTTAGAGCTACACACTCCAGGGACTTAAACCTCAGCAAGGCAATAAATAGGACATGCTGGAGAGACAGATTCATATCCCAAAGGCTCCCCTCACTCTGGAACAGGATCCCAATCCATGTTAGGCAGAGCCCCTCACTGACCCTTTTCAAGAGAAATCTTGACAGGTGGATGGGGATCATAAGTTTACCCCTGGGATCTCTTCTATGTCCTTGCTAGACAGAGGCACAGTAAACTAACTTTAAAAAGGCTGTCTTCTGTGACCTTAACTAATCTAAAAGGGAGGTGAAAGCCAAACACACTCTGGCTAGGCTTATAAATGCCCTAGGGCAGATAGCCTAGTATCAACCTATGAACCTAAGATGTTGTTTAATTGTATTAATACCAATACTTGGTATCCAATAAATATTGATCAATGTAATTTTTTTTATTTATTTCTACTACAGCCAGGCAAAACATCCCTTTATCATCTTGATAGGTCTTAATGATTCTAGGTTGTGGTAGAGATGTATTCCAAAGGATTGCTTGTGTGTGTGTGTGTGTGTGTGTGTGTGTGTGTGTGTGTGTGTGTGTGTGTGTGTGTGTGTGTGTGTGTGTGTGTGTGTGTGTGCTCTGACCTTACTAGGACTATATATTTATTGGTGTTTAATGTGTTAATATTTTCCTTCAATAAGTGTGTTTCTTGTAAAAACATTAAGTTAGGTTTGTGCAAAGCTAGATATTTATATAAACTTAAGCCATTCATATTAATAGATAAACCTTTCAATTAAATCATTTGATGTGTAACAGTTAGTTAGATCAATATATGTCATATAATAAACAAAAGCATTTTTTGTATTTCCCCCTCCTATGTGTAACATATTAGATCTAAATTTCTTAATTAAGGACTTAAAGTGGGTGTGGTGTGGTGTGTTTTAAGAATTTTTTGAATGATAAGTTTGTATGTATTAAATGTATCTGATGTCAACTGTGAGTGTTCAAAAAGTTTAAGATTGCATTGCTTGTTTTAAAGCATAATGCTATATCCATCCTGGAGTTATATAGTCCCGGTCCAAGTAGCATTTTGCCACTTAGATTACTGCCCAACTGTAGTAGCAGTAAGTCAGCAACCACTTGCGAATGTATAAACTATTTAAGTTTAAAATTGTTAACTTTGGACATAGCTTTTTTTTTTTTTTTTTTTTTTGAGTATTCTTACTATATAATTGTAAATCTCATCTTTAAAATTCTTTGAATCAGTAAAATATATTTCTTCTAATAGGCAAAATGGTGAAGATCATATAACAAAGAAATGCACATAGAATTAACATCTAAATATGTGTAAAAGAAAACCCTTTTATCTTTTCTTTATCAATTCTCTTCTACACTTTCGCTTGCTTTTCTTCCCTTGTTCCACATTTCTTACTTATCATTCTTCTCCCCTCGCAAATTTTAGTGTGTCTTTTATCAGTTTCAAAGTAAATACAAATATTGCATGCTTATTGCTTCAATATAGTAGTATAACAGATTTTATCAACATTTGTTTCCATTTAAATTGATAATAAAATAACACTACGACCTGTGAGAGATGCACTTATATAGCCAAACTGGAAGCAAAACTCTCTTCACCCAAGACTGGAATAGACAGTCAAGAGGAGAAGGTAAAAAATTGCACCACACCACACTCATCACATAGTCCCTCAAAACCTACACCACCAAAACACACACGTAGAAACACAAAAAACATTTGCGAAGACTCTAAATAAAAATCTGCCCAAGCAACAGGGATCTGCAAAGCAGAAACACAAGCAACCTCCACCCCCAACACAACCCAAATGACACATAGCCCACAAACTCAGTGTGCCACTCAACCACAGCCCATAAGGCATAACAACGTAACCAACACTCTAGTCATAGGTGATTCTATAGTCAGGCACACTAATGTTCCACTCACCAGGCTAAACAAGGAGAAAGTTACTGTCAGCTGCCTGTCTGGTGCCAGGATCCACCACATAATGCACACACTCAGGTCACTCCACAGCAAGTACAAATATGACTCTGTCATTGTCCATGTTGGTGTGAATGACCTGAGATGTACCTCCCTGGACTACATAAAAAGAGACATGGAGGAGCTGTCCGATCTTGTAGGTATGATCTTGTAGTCCAGGCAGGTATGACCCTAGCCCTGAGTAGCATCCTACCATCACCCAGAATGATACCACAGTACAAGGACAAAATGATTGACTTCAAAAATTGACTAAGCTTCTGGTGACATTCTAAAGGAATGCAGTATCTGTCTGTCTGGGATAACATGATTGACAAACCACGATGCTTTGCCAGAGATGGCCTGCACCTATTGCCCTTGGGATTCTGGATACTGGCTAAGGATCTTGCCACTCTTATAGTGCCTTTTTTAGGCAAGGTTCAAATGACAAATTCACCACCGTAACAGGTACAAGCAAAATCTGAGGGTAATGCTACTCAATGCTAGAAGTCTAAACCTTAAAATGCACTCACTCGAGGCACTCCTTAAAATGGAGAACATCGACATCTGTGCAGTGACAGAGACCTGGTTCAAGGCTCCAGACAGCACCCCTGCATTACCAGGCTATAATTCATTACACACCTTTCAGCCGCCTAACCTGGACTGAAACACTAAAGTGGGAGGTGTGTCCATATTCATTAAGGATATCCACACCTCCAGGCTAGTTGGTCAGCATAATGCATCCGAGATTTTCCAAGTGCAAGTAACTTTGGGCAAGACCGCAATCCAAATTGTTGCTTGCTACAGATCCCCCACCATACCCCAGGATTCCCACTCCTCATTTCTTGATACACTGGAAAATATTGGGGTACAACCTAACACCCTAATAAGGGGTGATTTCAACTACCCCACCATTAACTGGCAAAACTACTCATGTACCAACTCTTGTGCTCAACTTTTTCTGGAATTCATAAATTCCAGCACCTTGGATCAACTTATCCACACCCCCACCAGGGGCAGCAATATCCTAGACCTGGTCATTACCAACATGGGCAACCGGTGTTCCACACCAGAGGTCAATTCCTAATTGGTCAGATCCACACCAGAGGTCAATTCCTAATTGGTCAGATCCAACCACAAGCTAATCACCCTAGAGATCCACATCCCACCCCCACCCCTCATGAGGGAAACCACCTTAAAAAAATTCTCCAAAGACAACTTCATGCTTCTTAAGTCAGAAGTGGCAAACTTCACGACACCCATGCTGATGGACAATAGAGGTACGACTGCTGAATCCTACAGAAATGCACTTTATAAGCACTTACACGAGTGCATGGATGGTGCAATCCCTAACAGAACCAAGATGCTATCCTCAAAAAAAAGGACGCCAATCTGGTGGTCCCCTGCCATAAACAAACTCTACAACAGAAGAAAGAAACTGTTGCAAAAAAGAGTAAAATCCCATGATTGGAGGAACCCCTTGGTCAGTCTCAGTAAGAAGCTGAGATCCCTCATAAAATCCTCCAAAGCTCGTTATGAAAACAAAATTGCCTCTGATTCTAAAGACAAGCACAAAGCATTCTATAGCTATGTCAAGAATCTCAGTGGCAGCACTCAGATCTGCTCTGAGTTACAGCACAATGGCACTAAATATACAGAACCAACTGATATTACAACATCCTGGCAGATAGGTTCAATGCTAACTTTACACCCCTCTCATCCCCTAAAGACCCCATCTCTATGCCAGAAGAATGCACAGTTCCTGTAATCACACCTGCACAGCATCCATGGGATCTAACAACATCTCAGGCTGCATTCTGTATGATCTACAGAACGAACTGGCACCCCACCTAAGTACCATGTTCAGTCATAGCCTCACCTCAGGCTTTGTGCCCACTGAATGGCGCACAGTGATGGTTATCCCACTCCACAAAGGGGGAGCCACCATGGACCCTGGGAACTACCGCCCCATTAGCCTGAAGAGTCTGGAATGTAAGGCTATGGAATGTATCATCATGGAACTTACAAACAATGACATTGGTAATCTCCAAACTCTGGACCCCACCCGGTTCAGGTTTGTAAAAGGCAGATCATGTCTCCTAAACCTGATAGACTTCTTTGAAGCAGTCAACAAAGCCGTAGATGAGGGTAAGGTGGTTCGCACAGCCTATTTAGATCTTGCCAAGGCTTTCAGTACCATCCCCCACTCTGGAAATATAAATAAACTCACTAAACTAGGTATAAATCCCTATGTCACAAGATGGGTTGCCAACTGGCTCACTGACAGAACCCACACTGTGAAAGTAGCAGACTCCAAATCCAACTTCAGACCAGTGACAAGTGGTGTACCACAGGGTTCAGTCCTGGGTCCTCCACTGTTTGGTATCTACTTCTCTGAAGTACAGGCTAACACAAATAGCCTTTGGGTAATGAAGTTCGCAGATGACTGCAAACTAGGAGCCATAATCAAAACTCCTAATGATGTGGACATCCTACAAAAGGGCCTCACTGAGACAGATGTCTGGTGTCAAAACCATGGCCTCAAGCTCAATGCCACAAAGTGCATTGTCATCCCTTTTTGGTAAAAACTCTGTACCCATGAACTACCACACAGGTGGTAGTCTACTTAACACCAAAAGTGTGATAAGAGACCTTGGGACACAGGTGGATAGTAGTCTCTCCTTTGATAATCACATCACCACAGTAGTCAGAAAATCCTTCTGCGTGGCACACCTCATCAAAAAAGGTTTCTCATCCAAGAAAAAAGAGATCAATGTTCCCCTCTACTCATCACTCATTAGACCCATTATAGAGTACAACGTGCCTTTTGGTATGTACCTCACAAGACATTTACAACAACTGGAAAGGCCACAGAAATACCTTACAAAGAGGATTACCGGCCTCAAACAGATGCCCTATGCTGACCGTCTCAAAAAACTCCAGCTTTACTCCATTGCATATCGCTTACTCAGAGGTGATCTTTGCCTAACATACAAAGCTATGTCAAACCCAGAGCTGTTGGACATGCTCCACTTAAAGGAATCCCAATCCCTCTGAGCTACATGCTCTAGGGACTTAAGCCTTGTCACCACAATAAACAGAACATGCTGGAGGGATAGATTCCTGTTCCAGAGACTTTCCATACTCTAAAACAAACTACCTATCTATAGCAAACAAAGCTCCTCAATAGCACTCTTCAAGAAAAATCTTGATGATTGGATGGGAGATAGGAAATTCACCCCGGGGATCACTTCTGTGGCTCTGCTCGACAGGGGTACAGGAAAATAATTTTCTTGGGTGGCAAAAGCCAGGGTACCTTTTGGCTAGGCTTATATAGGCTCTAGGGCCAATAGCCTAGTACCTACCTATGAACCTATGAACATATAACAAGACTTGGATAAACTTTGTATATAAGTAAATTAAGTTATAGTTGCCTCATGTTACTATACTGTATAATTCAAATTGTTATACCATGTTAATTAACATAAAAAAAGATTATTTGCTTTTATGAATGTTTTAACATTTAAGTCGTTATATGATTCAGATATTGCAGTTTATCAGGATATTGCATGAAATATGGTGACAGGGGTAAGAGAGAGAGAAAACACTCATTAGCTTAATGTATTATATATTTTGATGTCATTTGTAGTCTGTAATGAAAATGAGATGTCATACCTTTCTGACAATACTGCTTCCACAGCCCCTGCACTACCTGACCATCCACATCAGGTAGCATTGCTCTGGCTGCTGGTGTATTGGTACACTCAGGGACTATTGCTAAAGGTGGTGATTTCATCACCCACCAGGAGCTGCCAGGGATGGTGTGTGATATAATAGAAAATGTCCGTGGTGCCAGCATCAGCCTCTTGGAGAGGTTGTACATTAAAACAGAAACAAGACTTCCACATCAAGCAGTCATACAGGAAGCTAAGGAAGGGGACAGTAATGACAGTTCTGGGGGTGAGAACTAGATTCTCACTGTTCACATGCTTGATGGCCATGTGCCTTCCATGTCCCCTACCTATCCCCAATCAATGTAAGCAACAGTGAATGGCTCTTCATGTCCTATGGCAAAACCTGATGAGTTTTAGCCCTCAGCTTTACTAGTCTGGTTATTTCAGCACAATACTGCGTAAACCCATTGCACTAAATGAACATAGAGTTGAAGCAGAATAAAGGCACTACAGTAGAGAGTCAATATGGACCAAGGGTAGCTTGGATAATCAAACATACATTGAACTGGATAAAAACTTCTAAAATCTTATTCTTCTGCACTCAGGGAATACACTTTTCAACCATTCAGCAAGTCCAGTGGACAATAAAGAATATTTTTCACACACAAGCAGGCTACAAGTTCAAAAAACATGCATGAGCTAATATGTATAATGTTTACATATTCAGACTTTATGACTTTTCCTACCCAAAAACTTTGGAAGACTGGGGTCAGATAACTGATGTTTCAGATAATCGACTCTTTACTGTACTTTGAAACAGTCTGACAGTTTTGTACACTGCTGGATGTAATAAAATGTAACTTACTGTGTTGACTGTTGACATAAGTCAGTTAACTGAAGATTTTTTCCCCATAGCATCAAGGGTTTGATTCCATATGCCCCTCAGATAATTTCTTACTGTGATGTTATATGTCTATGATATGTTTAATCACCCATATCATACCATTTGCCCCATTTATGAGTTCTTATGGACATACAGTGGACACTGGCCAAAACAAAGTTTTGGCATTGACATCCATCCCCAAAACTATTACATATTTATCCAACCTTGTTCTGTTTCTCACAAGCCTGTTGTCCCTCTCCTAACCCTTGTTTACCCCTATGTCAGTCACTTCATGCTACATAGCATGGCAGGTTAACAATGAGAACAGCCCAAAATCATATCCATGAATGTTACATTACAACAAACATTGTTATCTGCATGTTCGTACTTCCTTGTATGCACCCTTTACTGCTACCCCTGTTTATGGGTATGTATCTGTTAAGCTGATAGATGTACAGGTCATCAACAGGTGTATGCATACTGACATGACTCTGTTGATGGATAATACAAACATGTTACCCTGATTCAATAGGTGATTAGTGCTCCTGTAGTGTGTAAGGCTTCAAAATCTGCTGTAGGATTCCCTTTGCATCATGTTCAAGTAATGATGGATGAAATGTTCATCTAATGTGATATGGAAAGTCATTACTGTGAAGAAGCATACTGCACTTTTTAGGATATCTGGCCCTACACAAATAGCATATCTGCTGAGTCATATTAATAATTTCAAAAAATGCACCATCCCTTGTCATTTGTAGAAAGCTGTACACACAATTAACTTGTGATTTGCAGTGAGGCCTGCAAAACAGCAACTAGGTGCACAAGTGTATTGAGGTAGGCATTAGTGATACAGTTCAGGGAAGACACACACTTTAGTGTCACATTTGCAGTCCTGATCACATTTACTTAGCTAATGACTTCCTGACACTATTTGTTATGGATTTGAACCTTGACTCACCTGTGCTCTAGACAGGAGCTCATTGCTCTTACACAATGTGCCACAGAGAAAGGTAAGCATCAACTATATTTTCCACAAAACAAGCAAAAAAAAAAGTGCCAGGTTGATCCTAGTATTGTAAAACACCCCTAACCTCTGCACATTTATTGTGCTTAGTATATGCATAATATTTTTCTTTCTATTTTTAACACAATATTACAATTCTAGTGACCAGTCTGTAAACCCCTTTTGTTATAAACTTTTGCAATGTGCAGTACTTCTAACATAAAGTTTACAAATATCCTTTCAAAGTCTTTCTTCTACCTCTGTTCAAAATTGTAAATTAATATTTGTTCTTGTTTCTCTGTTGAATGCTTTTATCACATAAGGATTTCATGGGTTACAGTCTTTCTTTTTTGATATTCCCCAAGAAAAATTTCCATTGAAAAAAAAAACAGTCTTGAAAATAATGTCACAAAATGTCTCTGTTTATAAGAATACATGTCTTATCTCATGTGCTTTTTACCAGAAAGAGCTACTAAATTGCCCCCACACTTCATATCGATTTCTTTGTCTTTACTTTGAATCCTTACGACATACATCACACTTTTCATTCTTTTCTGCCATTCTCCTTCTGCCTTCTTTTTCTCTGCATATCTTTTCTTTTCCATCTCACCACTATTCTTCAGGATTGTCTCTGCATCCTCCTTTTGTATTTTCTCTACAAAGCCCCCCCCCCCCAGAAAATATCTTTGTTATTTTCTATCTCATTCTGCATCACCACTTTTTCAAGTAAATCATCCTGCAACCCTCCTGCCTTGAGAGTTATAATTATACATCCATCATTTGCTGACTCATCTCCATCAAACAGATTTCTTTGAAATATCTTCTCAAAATCCTGCATGCATTCTCTGGTCTCAATATTTGCTTTCTCCTCCATTTTTTTTCAACTCTCCATCTGCCACCCTGTTTCTCCAGACCAGCTTGTGCTCCTGCATAATGGGCCCCACTCACAAGAATGATAAGTGGGGGAAGTTCCCCCAATGCTCTGGCCAAATATCTCCAAGTAGTATAAATACCTACCTCTGGTCTCCAATGAAATGAAGCTGCTAACCTAGTGGACTAAGCCAGTCAGCAAAGGATTAATAAATAAATAAAGTATTACATCTGTTTAACTTCAGCCTTTACTCTGGATTCAGACTAGAAGTATGGAGAATTGCTTTAGTTATACCAATCTACCAAGGGGATCCACAACTGACTTTGGCAAATGTAGGCCAATCAGCCTCACCAGCCTTATCTATAAGAAAATGGAGTGCATCATCATTATAGACGTCATAAATATGGCTAGAGTAGTCTTCAAAACCTGTATCTGAGCTAATATGGGATTAATAAAAGAAGATTCTACATCCTGGACCTGGTAGATTTTTTTTGAACCAGTCACCAGGGCTTCTTTTGGGATGGTACGCACTGATACGGCATACTGGCACCTTGGCTATGACAACTGATTGTAGCCTTAACTGCCCACCATACCTCTCAACTGTACTGAATTCCTCTGTATTTACCTGTTTTGAGGTCAAAATAATGTGGTGCCACAAATTCGCAACTGGTCCCCTTCAATTCTGATTTTTTTTTTTTTTCCTTTTTTTTATTTTTTTTTACTAGTTTAAATAATGGATGACAACACAATGCATCGCAGCAATATCATCAATGTGCAGAGGCATGCACGGTGACATCAGCATAATGAAGCAGAGGACGGCCTGTTGTTAGACTCATTTGGAGACTCTCATAATGTCTCTGCAATTTGGATTGTGTTGTATTAGCAGCAGCATCAGTAGAGAGGGAGCACAGCAGACTCAGCAGAGTGGACTCCAGACTGGAGCTGTACTGTGTGCACTGTGCACAATTTAAGTCAAGTTAGTTAACTTCTGCAGAAGAGTCAGTCCACCCATGCCCTCACTAGATGATAGAATCCATATCCATTCCTTTCTCGACCTCCTCCAGGTGCACAAAAAGAAAAACAGCATTACGCATATCGCTGTCCTCATTACAATTAATGATCGATATAGTTTGTAATGGGACCTGCCTTAAATGATTTATGTTCTTCTGGTCCATTCCTGTTTTTCCTGCCCATACAATTTTTTTAAATACAGTACAAGTTACAATTTTCAGATTGCAGCTGCCAATGAGCAAGTTATAGTAAGGGGAGTGTGTGTGTGTGTGTGTGTGTGTGTGTGTGTGTGTGTGTGTGTGTGTGTGTGTGTGTGTGTGTGTGTGTGTGTGTAAAATGCTTCGGTTAGGTATGTTACTCAGGCTCAAACCCTGTATCTTGGGTACAAGCACCTGAATTCTCTGCCCATACCACAACTTCTCATTCAAGGAGTTGAGTCCATCGCTTTCAACTGTCCAGATTTTCAGTGAATGTCTTGAATGTCTACCTCATACTTTTTGCTCTATTCCTCTTAAAATTTGTGATTTTCTGGCAAATCAGTGAGAACTGAATTCACTAAATAATGATAGCCATTTAAGTTTCAGTCTTCCTATCTTTCAGCAAATGCATGGTAAAAAAAATATTTTAGTCTAGCAACTTTCTAAGATTATACAAGCAATGTTTAAAATGTGTCCCTGGTTTTGGGCCTTTGTCTCCCCTCCAATAAATTGTGTCTGTGTGTCTGTGTGAGGGAGGTAGATGTTGTATATATGTGTGTGTAAGAGAGAGGTGAGGGGTTCATACCTCACAATTGTCCAGATTTATGCAGAATGTCCCAATTTATGCCTCATATATTTGGTCTGTTTGTCATAAAATTGTGTTTTTCTTTCAAATCCAAGGCAAATCATTGAGGGCTGAAGTCAGAAAAGAATGACAGCCATTTGAGCTTTAGACTTCAGATCCTTCAGAAAATTCATACTGATGCCAAACTTGTTCTATCAGCTTTCTAAGTTTGTGAGAGCAATACTTAAAATGTGTCCCTATTTTGTGGCCTTTGTCCCACCATTATGTGTGTATTTGCCCAGATTTCTTGCTCTAAGTGATTGAGAGGTATGGGGGTGCAAAAGGGAGGTAGGGAGTGTATTCATACTTCTCAACTGTACAGATTTTCAGAGAATGTCCAGATTTTTGCCTTTTTTTGACAAATCACTGGGATGATCTGAAGATTAAAGTTACTAAATAATGACATGCGTTTGAGTTTCAGACTTCATATCTTTCAGAAAATGCATTCTAACACAAATCCTGTTATTCTAGCAACTTTCTATGTTTATAAAAGCAATATTTAAAATGTGTCCCTTGTTTTAGACATTTGTCCCCCCACACATTATCCAGATTTCCTGCACTAAGAGGTTGAAAGGTGTGTGTGTGTGTGTGTGTGTGTGTGTGTGTGTGTGTGTGTGTGTGTGTGTGTGTGTGTGTGTATGTGTACGTGTGTGCGAGTGTGTGCATGTGTGTGCATGTGTGTGTGTGTGTGTGTGTGTGTGTGTGTGTGTGTGTGTGTGTGTGTGTGTGTGTGTGTGTGTGTGTGTGAGGGTGGTAGGTGTGTCTGTGTTTTTAAGAGGTAGGTTGTGTGTGTGTGTGTGTGTGTGTGTGTGTGTTTGTAAGAGGAGAGGTGTGTATTTGTATGTGTGTCATACCTCTCAACTGTCCAAGTTTTTGCAAAACGTCCAGACTTTTGCCCCATATTTTTGTCTGTTCCTCATAAAAATGGAATGAAGTTGCTAAATAATGACAGACATTTGAGTTTTAGACTTCATATCCTTTAAAACACTGTTATTCTAGCAACTTTCTAAGTTCATGAGAGCAATATTTGTAATCTGTCTGTAGTTATTTTAGGTTCTATCCGGAATTTTTGCACGAAAAGGTTGAGGTGTGTGTGTGTAACAGAGTAAAATGCCCTACTTAGGGTTAGCAGGTGGTTAGTAATTGTTTAGGCTCAAGCCCTGTATCTTAGCAACAGGTAACAAGAGCCTAAATCCTTTACCCCAACTACCAAGCAGCATTTTTCAACGAACTGAGTTTCAGGTGCATTTTTCAAGGTATTTAGTTTCAAGTGCATTTTCAAGGAGTTATGAGCTTTAAGGGAAGAGAAATTTACTATTGCTCATGCTATGTTTGTTTACAATGTTCAACTGTTATGTTTAGCAAGTGGTATCACTATTGTAGTGGAGTGTTTTAAAGTGCTGTTAGTAGCACTACAGGTATTATGCTCACATTTTGATGCAGAAGGCTGTAGGTTCTACTCTCACAGTATGTAGAAGAATTGCTGACACTGTGTTGTATTTTAAGGGGGTGGAGTGCTGCAGTCTTGAGTATGTCCTCCATTGGATAAAATGCCTAGTAACTATGAACTTCTTTTCAGTTTGCCATCCATTCCCTATTGTAATATTACCAGCTTAACATTTTTTAATGTAAGATGGACAATTTATTCTTCAAGGTTAGCAGGCACAGAATTTGTAGATGAAACACTGAAATATAAATGTATTTGCTAGCAGCAACCTTTTCATTAGTTACAGATCTCTTCGGTGTAGAATTATTCAGATGACTTTTACTTCTGCAAACATTGTGCATATTGATTCATACTGGTGGATTGTAATGACAGAAGTCTGAGTGGCCTTTTATAGTTAAAATGTTCTGAATTGGGCAGTTTTGTCATTATTCATTCATATGTTTTGTTTTATTGCTTACTGGAAAAATGTTCAAAACTATACATTTAAAATACACTCTAATAAGTGGCACTGTATCATACAAGGGATATAATTTAATTATATATTATAATTTATATAATCTAATGCAATCAGGAAGGTGAATCAAAGAACTTTTGCATAATAATAAAAATGTGTGCAAGGGGCCTATGATTTGGAAACAGCCAAAAGGTAAACTTAATCCGCCACTGGCCAGGTGCATTTTCTTTGAATGTGGGTTTTATAGCTGTTTCGATTAATGTGACTTTCAAAAGAAGCAAAGTTTTAATGCTAAGTCTGTTTTCACTGTGGGACTGTATTACTTTGTTTAGCAAATGTCTCTCAGTGTTTGTGCTATAAAATCTGAAATAAAAGTGTTACATTAAATCCAAATACCCGCAATCATTGTAGAAGTAAAGCAGAAAACAGTATGCACACTGAAAGTTTTGAATGGTGTTCATGGCAACTGGGGAGAAATAGTCAATTAATGGGAAACTGGAATGGTTGCATGGGGGGGGGGCAGTTGACCCATAAGCAACATATGCGTACTGCCACCTTTTTTTATAAAAAGCAGCACTACAAGCAATAACTTTGCTGCCAAGTAAATCAGTTCACATGGCATATTGGACCGAGCCAAATTTTTCAATATCCTTTCCCTCTCAGGCATCATTGATAAACTAATCCAATGGCAATGGAGTGCATCGTTATTACAGACCTCATAAATAAAGATATAGGTAGTCTTTAAAACCTGTATCTGAGCTTATATGGGATTGATAAAAGAAAATCCTGCCTCTTGACCCTGGTGGACTTTTCTTAGAACAAATCACTAAGCCATTGTCAGGTAAATCAGTTCACGTGGTATACTTGGACTCTGTCAAAGTCTACAGTGCCATTTCACACTCAGACATAATTGATAAGCTAATGTAATTAAATCTACCCACTGAATAACAAGCTGGCTCTCTGACATAACCCAGTCTTTTAATTTTATAGAATTAAAAGCCTGATTAACAGAGGTGTTCCTCAGGGATCAGTCCTGGGACCACACCTCTTCATTATCTACTTTTCTGACATTAAAGGAGACACCAAAGGCCTGTGGCTGTTGAAGTCTGCCAATGACTGCAAACATGGAGCTGCCATAAAGCCCCCAGATGTCCTACATATTCTCCAGATGGGCCTAACGCATGCTAACAAGTGATGTTTTAACCATTGCCTTAAAATAAATGCCAACAAATTCATTGCTGTGACTCTTGCTCCTATCACATAACAGATGCCCCCTAAAAATTAAATCAGCCATTAGAGACAATAGTTACCTTTACTAACAATGAGCTATCCTTTGATCACTATGTGACCACTGTTTTTAGGAAATCCTTTTATATAGCCAGACTAATCAATAGGAGCAAATCCTCTTGCTCTAAGGAAGTTATTGAACCCTATATTCCATCCTTTCTAGATCAATAATACAAGATAATGCCCCTTTGATATGTGCTTGGCTTGGTATATGACCAATGTCGACAGACTGCAGTATTTTTTTACCAAAAAATCTAAGTCATGTCCTTAAGCTACCCTGAGCACCTTAAAACACCTTCACTCTTTTCCATTTCCTACAGACTATAGAGAAGGATCTCTGCTTTGCTTACAGATCCTCAAAAGATCTGATCCATCACAACCTCCTATATAGCCAAAAAAGTAATATCACTCTAAACCCTTGCTCAAGAGACCTGAACTTGCACTGAAAGATAAATAGCACATGTTGGTGGGATAGATATATTTTGTAGAGAATATCAATTTTATGGAATAGCCTCCCCTTAGAAGTCAACTGGAGTAACTCTATGACCCTTTTTTAAGCATAATCTGCATGAATAAATGAGCAGTCATAAATACACCCTGTGTCCGGCCCTTCATCCTCTTATTGTTAGAGGCAGAAACTAGGTTGGGTCTTCTATTACTTCATATCCTGGTAAATGAGTGGGATCTATGGCCAGGCTACAAATGGTACACTTGATCAACAGTCTAGTATGAACCAATGAAACTATGAACCATAAATTCTGCTTTATCTGTCTAATTTGTCCAGTACATGGCTATAGCATCACAGTCTGGCATGCAGCTACACACTTTCTTGCTTTTTTGTTTGACTGGATCATTTAATCCCTACCAACCATGTCTCATTTATGTAATCTTTGCCTTCCCTTCTGCTTTTTTCCCCTTCCATACATCCAATGTTCCCATTCAGTGACATAGCTGGCTCTTTTCTTCCCCATCTAGACCATTAGTGCATATGTTAGATGGGTTATGGTTGGAGATTGGCATAATGGTTAAGGTGTTTACTTTACAGACATGAGGTACAGGGTTCAATTCTCACATGGGGTAACTGGCTAGGCTTAAAATGGTCCACAAGGGCAGTTAGATTAGTACTAATCTATTAGAGGTAGATCTCCTGGCTCTATGCTGTTTAAAAGATCAGTGAGGCTCCTCCTTGATGTGTCAACTACTTCTAGGTGCCCTGGCTACTTGTATGACTTATTTCTTTGATAGACACAAGCCCAGAATTTGCAGACCCTCCATGACAGACCTCCTCAGCTCACCTTCCTCCCTTAATCTCCACTCCATAATGCCCCCAACCTCTGTATCCATCACACTTTTCACACCTTTCCTGTTTTGTCTCTTATCTATACTGTACTGGTCCCACCACTTGTCTTGCTCTAGTCTACCCAGCCTATTATCTTTCCTTCTACCATAACATCGTGTACTAGTTTGGAATATGTACACAAAACAAAACAGAGCAGAAAGACAGCATCAGTAAATAATGGTAGCTGTAACCTCCCTTTCATTTATACTCTCCCACCTATACTCTCCTCCTACCTAAGTTTTAACAGTGGAATCCCACTAACCTCTCTACATCTCTCACACTGTTCTAACATATGCACTAACTCATCACACCTTTCCTCAGTGTACACATTTTGTCATGAGAGATACATCATGCTATTGTCATACTATACAGGATTATGATCTGGTCTTTGATTGTAACCATGGTATTATGTGTTCAAGACATGTATGCCAAGAAATTGACCTTGAGAGCAAATTCTTTATAAAAGAAATGTGCATGTTTCACAAGATCTCCTTGGCTGCTCAGGCATATCACATCAAAAAAAAAAAAAAAAAAAAGAGCAGGTATCTTCTTCCCCAGAGTTGAGGAGTAAAAAAAAAGAGATCTGTCACTCTTCACTTTAGGAACAAGCAAAGCCTACTCTGGCTTGAGGACAAGTAAAAAGCTGAATTGTAGCACACTGCTTGCTACATTTGTAATAAGCAGCTGGTACAGTCTATGCCACACAGATTGTTACAAATGTAATGGTATGAAGCTGTGACATGCAGCTGCTACAGTATATACCACACACATATGTTTAAAGTGCTGCAATTCCGACCACAGATACAATCTCCTACCTGTTGGGCCTCCAGCATCCTACCTTCCTGCAGAAAATCCTCATTCATTATACCATCTGAATTGCTAGCTCTTCCCTTTTTTCCTGGACAATATCCTCCTGCTAAGTTAAGCCTAGCCATGCATCCCAAATCTCTGACAAGTTCTGATACCTTTGATAAGTGTAAGCATAGGCCTGGGAGATGAACCATTTACAGGTTACCTGTGTCCATTAGAGATATAGGTGCCAAACCAGGGATGAATTTCCAGTTTCCCATCCAGTTGTCCAAGTTGAACTTGAATTGGGTTAGGGAAGAATGTGGCTTCACATGGATGGGGAGCATGTTCCATAGATGGGGCAGTCTCTGGGATACATACCTATCTCTCCAGCAGGTCCAATTTTATCACAGACAAGGTATAAGTCTTTAGAACAGGTAATTCTGGTGTTGTTTGTTTTGTGGATATGCAGGAGGTCCATCAGAGTGGGGTCTGACAATGCCCTGTATGCCAGGCATAGATCTCCCCTCAAAAGCCTGTAGGAGATAGAATACATACATAGGGCCCTAAGGCAGTCTGCAGAGGACATTTTACTTATGACCTGTATTCTTTTAGCAAGAAACCTCTGTGATGTTCCAATTGTTGGATATGCCTGGTTAGGTACATACCAAAGGGGACACTGTACTCAATGATAGGTCTGATGAATGCTGAATACAGTAAAACAATGACTTCCTTGGACTTAGATGCCATACCTTTGTTTATACGTTGCGCAACATAGAATGATTTCCTTACCACTGTAGACATGTGATGGTCAAAGGTTAGATTACTATCTATGTGTATCCCTAAGTCCCTGACTACTGGGTCACCTCTAAGGGGTGTGTTGTCAATATGATAGTTACCAGGGATGGATGATTCTTCTAGACCATGTCTGATATATCTGGATAGAAATACAAATCAATGCACATGTGTCTAAACTACAGTTCCAGGCTTATGTCTGTCTTTACACCCCTAGAGAAATGTATTTTTTGCTTCTGACTGGATCACCCTTTATCATAAGACTATATGTCTCCCTCTGCTTTTCCATCACCCATTGCTTATTCTCAAAACTTTAACATTTATTTAACATGTCTTAGCTTTTCAGTAACTTGGCTGATTGTCCTGATTGGGCATGTCCAAAAATGACAAATAATTGACAGTCTAGGAACAAACAATTGTATTTTTTCTATTTCATATTATTTATGTATGTGGACTTTGGATTTAAATATCACTGCCATCAGTTTTGTTGAGGCTATATGAATAAGATCATTCCATGTCATTCTGGATATGTTATTAGACCTTGGATGAGCTGTAAGTTCTGCATGTGGATCTTGTTTGCTGCTGAACTACTGAATAATGGAGTTATTTGAGATGCCATTTGGTGTTCTGCTTTGATGGCTTGTGGTATGTCTACTTCAGTGGTTTACTACAGATACTTTTTACTAACTCTTGCAGGTATCATAAGTATTATAGTTTATAATTGTTTGTAGCTGTTTCATTTCATCATATTTTACATTGTTCCTCTGCTCATTGTCATTGAACATTGCAAGGATACTGAACTGTTTTCTGCCCACTGATGCTGAATGGGTCTAAACCTAAACTAACTTCTTGTCTGGTTTATGAGTTTTCGACTTTGACTCCTCATGGATACTTTTCTGCAACAATAATAGTAACTGCCTGAGGTCCAGCTTCATTCAAGTCTGCAATCCTGAAAGACTCGCTCCTTTTGGATCCAGTGGATTTTTTTTTAACATAAACTGTGTCATTTGAAGTTTTCATGGACACTATTTCTTGGACTTACTTGGGATATTTCTGTGGGCTTTTGATGCCTTTGTTGTAAGCTGATTGGCTTTCTTGCTTGGAGATATTTAATATCTAATTAGAGTGCTCACTTTTAAATAATTCAATATTGTTTATAATATGCTTTGAAAGGTTTTTGTGCTACTTTCACTTGCAATACTTTTATATGCATATCACATAACATGCAATTTATTTTAGTCAACCTCTTAGCAATTTTGACCAGCACTTCTTTTAGGAAAGGCAATCCCAACTGTAACAGCACATTGAAGAAATACATTGAAGTAAATGCTTTCTCCAATCTGAATAGTTTTCCTGCACATCTATTTTTAAAATTTGGGGAAATTTAGTTGTCTCCTTAGCACTTCCATGTCTTTTCCTTGGCTGCAAGCATGTCTGCACAATGCATACTTTCCCCTTTCAACAAATTGTTATTGCTATTCAACTCCAATATATTTTGGTAATATTACTTAGTCCTTACATGAGTCAGTGAATTTCAGCTATGCCACTATGAAGTTGTAAGTCATGATGCAATGCTCTTCACACCAAAACTTACTTTTGCCCCAAATGGCCATTACTTTGGCAACTTTTAAATATAAAACACTGGTCCTAGGAATTGTCACACTATTTATGTGGCCATATTACTCAGTGCCCTCCAATGCAGTGGAACATAATTATAAACAGATATTTCATTCTGTCCTGCATAACAGACAGCCTGCAAAACAATAATTGTATGTCATCATTTCATCAAAGTTGTGAAACTTATTGCATTCACTGTGTTAATAAAATTGTTTTTCTCCAAGGAAAGAGTGCCTGTTTCTGAGATACTGTACCATCAAAGCACAATACTTAATGAAGCAGTTGTACAGTTATTAATTTAGAAACTAAGAATTGCAATGCACATTACAGCTATAATGCCGTTTTAAAAGTTAGGCCTATTAAACAAACTATGGTTGTTACTAATGTACTAGAATGTCAGATCACAGCCTTATGTTTACTTCACTGGCTTGAATGCTTTATAAAGCAAATACAATGGTGCTGCAGCTAACATATGGTTATACATGAGGCGGCCCGGAATTTGCATATGCCAATATGCATGTTCTGGCCTCTCAAAATAATCTTATTATGGTACAATAGGAGAGCAGTGCATTTATAAGTCAGAAAGAAGTTTCTGAAGTTCAAAATATGCAACTTATATAGCGGTACCCATCAAATTCATACCCATTACTAGTGAAGATGTGGGAGCACTGTCTGCTTATGTGACTTTCTCAGAGTAGATATTTTCCTTTTTGGTATCTGTTTCTCTGAAGTCAAAGCATGTATATCATGGGTGTCTGTGTCATGAAATTTACAGATGACTATAAACTTGTTGCGGTCACTGAATCCCTTAAAATCATAGATTACCTTCAGGAGGAACTGAGGCAGACAAACATCTGATGGCAGAGCCATGAACTTAAAATCAATGTGAAAAAAATGCATAATAGTACCCTTTGGAAAGATGAAAATCCCTGGAAATTACCATATTGATAATACAACCCTAAAAGTAGACACTGATCAGAGATCTGTGAATGCAGGTTGATAATAACCTGACCTTTGACCACTGCGTGTCTGCTGTCTAACTTATAAATAAGAGTATGGCATCCAGGTCCAAGAAAGTCACTGTTATGCTGTGCTGGGCTCTCTTCATTATTGAGTGCAATCATACCTCTCAGCTGTCAAGATTTTTATAGACTGTCCAGATTTCTGCCTTATATTTTTGGTCTTTTCCTCATACAATTTGTGGTTTTCTGGCAAAACAATGGGATGATCTGAGGAGTGAAGTCACAAAATAATGACACACATTAGACTTCAAATCCTTCATAAAATGCATGTTAACACAAACCTTATTATTCTAGCAACGTTCTAAGTTTATAGGAACATTATTTAAAATCTGTCCCTATTTTTGGGCCTCTGTCCCTCCATTATGTCAGGCTTTGCCCATTTCTTGCACTAAGAGGTTGAGAGGTATGAGGGCATTGTACCATTCACCATATACCTGACCAGGCACTTGCAAAACTTGAGAGACCACAGACGTTTATCACAAAAAGAATACAGGGTGTGAGGAACAAGACTTATCCAGACCATTTCAAAGTCCTATCCCTGTACTTGGTTTTCTACAGAGTACTGTACAGTGATGTAAGCCTACAAGGTATCCTCTGATCCCACACTGATGGATTTATTTCATATCCGCAAAACAGAAATACAGGTTATAAAGACCTAAACATTGACTGTGACATAAACAGGGCATATTGCACATGTGTGTTTCAAAGATTACCCCTTCTCTGGAACAGGCTTTCCATCCATGTGAAACAATTTTCATCCCTAACCCTATTCAAATGTAACTTGGATCAATGGATGAGAAATTACAAATTTACCCCTGGCTTAGCACCTATTTTCCTAGTAGAGAAGGGCATCCTTTGAACACTGTAAAATTCCTTGAGGTATTGACACATAGCAATATTTTGGTAAATTTGGGTAAGCTTGGCTAGGCTGCTGTTTGGCTGATAGCCTAGCAACCACCTATGAACCAATAAATTAAGACTAAGAGAATCAAACCCAGAACTTCATTATCAAGCTCTTAGCCTTAGTCCTCTATACTAAAATGCTAGCAAATGGGAAGCAATTGTTAGAAATGTCAGTGGTGTCCTGAATGAGTGATATAGTTGGTGTTACTGCAGAAGGAAATCCCTTACTTGAAGAGCAGTATCATAATGTGCAGATAGATTGTAATGTTTAACAGAGATGATTATATGCAGGTTGCTGATCCTAACTGGTTTATTATGTGTTCAAGACATAAATGCCAAGAAAGCTTGAGAGGTGAATTTTAGCATCCATGTTGAAAACATAAATAGTACAATAAGGATCAATGACCCGATCATAACTCTTTGTATTGTATGGGGCTTTATCTGCTCCATGTACTACTAGCTACAGAAAATAATCACTAAGTATTTTGCTGGCTTTCAAAGCCATAAAGCACTTAACAAGTGCTGTCAGAAAGGCAGTGTGACACAGTCCCTTTTGTTTACACTTACCTTCCATGACTCTCAAGTGTCCAGATTTTCAGAGAATGTCCAGATTTTTGCCTCATATCTTTGGTCTGTTTCTCATAAAGTCTGTGGTTTTCAGACAAATTGCTGAGGATTGAATTAATAAAATAGACATACATTTTAGTTTCAGACTTCATATCCTTCAAAAAATGCAAGAGAACAGACCTTGTTATTCTACTACATTTTTAAGTTTATAACAGGAAGTCACACATTATGAGGACAAAATGCAGGTAGAAACAATTTTTTTATTGTGTCACTGTCATTTGCTGGTCACTGCTGTCAGATTTCATTGCCTAGTCCAAGATCTGACCCTTACAACTTAAGTAGGGGGTGCTTAACATTTGTTAAGGTCAGGTCTCACACCATTCTGGTGCTTAGCTGGTTTGTCTTTTTCTAAATATCAGGTATAATCACTGTACTCCATGCACTGCATTCAGTTTATAGAAAAAAATGTGTGCTTCAAAGATATATGTTTTAAGTGACTTAAGTGTGTTTGCCAGAAAAATAAATGATTGTGTGTGTGTGTGTGTGTGTGTGTGTGTGTGTGTGTGTGTGTGTGTGTGTGTGTAAATATATATGTATGTATATATTTGTATACACTCACACACACACACACACACACACACACACACACACACATATATATATATATATATATATATACACACACACCCATGTGCATGTGTTTGCATGTGTATGTTTGATGTAAAAGTGCATACATTTATATAAGTTGCTTCCTTCAGGGTAGAAAAAGACAACTCAAAAAAGGTAGGCAAGCTGCTCAGAGTTGCATAGAAAGCAGATTAGCATATCTACAAGAGAGAGTTAACATATACTGCATGTGTAGCTAGGAAAACGTGGCTCCATGTTCCAATGTTGTGGATGATATAGCAGGCTATATGAAATTGCATTACTGCTGTATGCTTGACAGGACCTTTTATTACAGTCAAAAGTACCAATAGATAGGGTTACAGATACCACATATCTAATACATTCAGTCCAAGGTCTCAAAATTCCACTGCACTTTGTTATCAGAAAGTCTATTTAATTTCACCTGAGTAATGTACAGAAGATGGGAGCATTTGTCTGCCATAGATGTCTTACAATGCCAAGTCATTTGTATAACAAGCTTAATGCTGTGTGTATAAGGTCATGCCTCAAACTATTTTAATTAGTTGAGTCAGGTTGCCCTAATTAAGATCCCCTCCTCCAATCTCCCTGAATGATTCCACTAGAGAGGGACGATAATATCATGTAGCTCCTAGTGGGATATAAATCGGGCCCCTCCATTCTATTGTATTGACTTAGTAGGAGGGTCTCTAACATTGCAAGGTTACATACTCCTAGCCTGTTGAGCAGGCCCATGCCTCTCAACTGTACCTCATTACAAGGAATGTTCCTCATTTTAAGTTTTAAAAAGTCCAATTTTCTACATTGTCTCCCTTTGAAAGGGTCTGTCACACATGCATTGTTAAGAACTTGTCAACTAATATTCTTGATAAATAATACTGCATCAAATTAATTTAATAAAATAACTTTTTGTAAGTATAAAGCAATGCATTTAACCATCCTTAGAGCTTCCTTGTTGAAGTTGTTACTAAGTTGTTAGCAAGTGTTCCACATTTTACCCCTTTGTTCAACATTATAAGAAGTAGTGTTCGACATTTTACCCCTTTGTTCAACATTATAAGAAGAAGTGTTCGACATTTTACCCCTTTGTTCCATAGTATAAGAAGTAGTCAACATTTTACCTCATTGTTTCACATTATAAGAAGCAGTGTTCCACATTTTACCCCTTTGATCAACATTATAAGAAGTAGTGTTTTATATTTTACTTCTTGTTCCACATTATAAGAAGTAATGTTGTATATTTTGCAGATGAGCAGACCATCAGAAAGCTTATATCAGAGTTCCTTTAGCTAAATTTTAACTTATCTGCTAATCCATCAAAGCATGCTTAAATTCATGCAGAGATTTGTCTTAATGTACTCTAGGCAAGGTTAGTACACCATTCCACCATGTTGTGTGATTAGGCAGGTTTGTTAATTAACCTGAGTAGTGTCAACAGCTCACTAATCCCATTGTTTTCTGTGACATTTAGGAATAGTGTACAGCAGTAAGAGAATCCCTTCTCTGTTGTGTTGACAATTTCCACAACACTAATGACATAACTAGTGCACTACAAGGAGAGTTCCCTTGTTCAGACATTGCATCAGTGAGGCATTAATACATCACTTAACTAATGCAGTTTACATGGGGTTTTCCTTCCTTATTTTACTCCACTGGTCATCTGGCAAAGTCACTGATATCAGCTGAGTTGTCAGTGTAGCTTTGGACTCCTCACTCTGCTCTGTTGTATAGTTGTGTGTAGTGTCACTTTTAACACAGTATAAATACCTGGAATATAAAATAAAAGACAATTCAGGAGTTGTCAGGTGTAGTCTACTATCATTTGAGCGTCTGTGTTATCCTGAAGTAACACATTAACAGAATGAGATGGTTGCAAACGGTGCTGAAAGAAAAAGCTGAATGAAATATGTCCTTCTATTGTTTCAGATAAATTATAAGCCAGCACCATTATGTCTTTAAAGTGAGATATGAAGGAATTGGAAGAGCACTACAAGAGATCAAAGCAACAAGAAAGCAAGTCTATTAATGCAAAAATAATATTGCAACAAAATTATACAATACATAGTGATAAGAAGAACACCATTAGATTGCAATCAGACTTAAAAGGAACATAGAAGCCAAAGATTCTATTGGGCAGTTAAAAAGGCAGATGAGGTGAGATCATTTGTTGTTTGCAAAACAAGATTATTTATCAGTCAGAATTGATGGAAAATGATGGCACATTTTGCTACTGTATTTCCCCGAAAATAAGTCCGGGACTTATACTTTTTTCCCCCGCCGAAATACGCATTAGGGCTTATTATCAGGGGATGCCTTATTTACCCCCTCCCCATACAACAATCTACATTTATTCATTTATTCATGTACAAAAATCGACATTTATTCATGTACACAAATTGACAATAGTTCTAGGTAATGCGTTAACAGTTGTCTACATAAACAGTGCAACAACCATTTCAACTTCAGAATATCTACACCTTGGCTTTGCAAGTGCAATATTTCATGCTTAACACAAAGTGCAGAAAAATCTCAATGCATGTGTATTGGAGGATTGGAATAAAACAGATGAATAACTGCCACTTTTTGAGTGGTGATGCTTTCTTTATTACTTATCCAAACAGTAAGAGAAGAATGATAGAAAGTCGTAAAAGTGAAGTCTGAGAACTAGTGGCCTTACTTTGTAATTACCCCTTGATAATGAAATGTTACTTTAATACAATAAAGTAAAAAAAAACTGCAAGAGCTTGCTGGCAGCTGAAAGGAGAAGCAATCCATTCTTTTGCCCAGAGGGAAAATTTATTCAAATACAGTCATGCTGTCTTCTTTTGGAACATTGTAATAAGTCTCCAACCCCTTAATCCTGGCCTGAATTTCTTGCGACTGCATTTCCTGTAAAACCACTGGCCTTAATCTGTCATGCCCAGCAACCGAGCTCTCCTTAAATTAGCACTGCTTGTCTATGTAGCCTGCTCATAGTGCATTGGCAACACAACTGTCAGTGATTTTATCTCCTGAATTCTTCACCCAAGTCACGACCTCTTGCAGGCTAGCCTTCACAAAGTTTCCACTCTGATTTCTCTCCATTCTATTTTCAATGTAGTCATTGAGTTCCATGTATAAATGGCCCTTGAATGGCTTGTTTATTGCAATATCAAGAGTCTGGAGATAGGCAGTCATTCCTGCTGGAATCATTATTTAATCTATTCTTCTCTGTGCAAGGAAGTTTTTCATGTCTTTAGCATGGCGAGTGTTGGCTGAATTCCAGACTAGCAGGCCTCTTTCACTACCCTTGCAAAACAAGTGGCAGCATTACATTGACCCACTTCCTTATAACTGCTTGTGTGCACCAGGCTTTTTCAGTTTCAAGAATGTAAATGCCTGAAACATGTTCAATCTTATCTTTCTTGCCCTTACTAATGATTAGAGGAGGGGGTTTTCTTTCCATCTAGACGAATTGCCAAAATACAGGTAACACGTGCACTTTTGTAACCAGTGGAGGGAATGTAGATTGACGAGGCAATTCTCTGATCAATTGTTTGAGATCCTTGTCCCATAAACACTGCAGTTTCATCCATAGTTATCATGTTGGAAAGTTGGTATTTAGAAAAGTCAATGCCTTCAACAAAGGACTTGAACACAAGTGCAGGTTTAATAACTTCAGTATCTTCCAGCTTGAACAGTGGTGTTGATCTTCTTAGAGGCAGTTCATATCAGTGAAGGAAGCCATCCAGCCAATGTTGTGATGCTTTAAATTCTTCTGGGGATATTTCTAACTGTGGTGCCATTGCAAGGGCAAATGCTTGAATATCAGCCCTGTGCACAATCAAAGCCTTGCTCTCCTGTTAGAAATCCATTCACAGATGTCTTCCAGCTCAGGAAATAATGGTTGCAGACCTGATCCACACTTGCACTTCTTAGCATTTTCCCTGTCAACCTATTGACTGAGGTTATAATACTCTGCTCACCATTTTCAGACCATTCAGAGATCCAACTTCATCTCTTTGCAGAAAACCATCAGATTCTTTCCCCAGGAGTCCTCCACGATTCCTTTCTTGTACTCGATGGACTAGCTCTTTATTTTTGCACTCATCTTGTCTGGGAGGGTTAATTGAGGACTTACGAGACAGGAGTGGCAACAACAATGGTGACAGTTAAGAAGACACAACCACACCCGTTTGTTATCAAATGTGCACATTTTACATGCGTTTTCTGTACTTTGATCAAAGTACACTTGCCAGTGTTTATGGGCCAAGGATCTCAACTGTCAAGTGTGATTGAGGATTAGGGTTACAGTAAGAATCATGGAGGACACCCGGGGAAAGAATCTTATGATTTTCTGTAAAGAGAAGAAGTTGGGTGTCCGAATGATCCAAAAATGGCGAGCAGAGTATGATAATCTCAGTCAACAGGTGTCAATAATAATATTTTATAATTCAACATGTACATCGTATGTTGTTGATAATCTTAACTGGTGCTTATTTTTGGGGTAGGGCTTATATCATGACCACCCTGGAAAACCATGCTAGGCCTTATTCTCTGGTTAGGTCTTATTTACAGAGAAATACGTTAGCAGCAGTTGTACTGGAGCGTTCAGGAAGAACATTGTTAACAAAGATCTTATCTCAGCAAAAGCTTATGGCATAATACCAGCAGCAGGCAAACAGCATAGAAACAAAGGTCATTTTTTTTAGAATAGAAAGTACAAATATACTCTTATCACAGCACACTTGCAGCAACAATGTTACTTTATAAATCCATTTAAGATAAGGGGGAAACCAGTGGCAAGGAAAGTGATGCCGGTTAGTTTGATAGTCATTCTTAATAGTATGCAGCAGGAAGTTGATGATCACGTGACCTTAACCCCAAACTCAGCTGCCTATATGTCCTGCTTATTTCTCAGTAATAAAATATTCTATTAGAAAGCAATATTTATTTATTTTCCATATGTGACTCGACAATTATTCTGCATCAGCATCACAGTGCTAGGATATAAAGTCTGTAGATCGCCACCTTTTTTATCAACATTGCCTTTTGCATCTTAGAAACCTTTAGACTTTCAGATATAAAAAGAAAATATCCATAGTCTGTCTTTGCAATTACCCAAGCCCTTCACTGATGGTAGCAGGCACGTTCTTACTTCTAAACACTTCTGAGCCATATCTCTCACCTGTCTCTGATTTTGAGGAATGTCCCTGATTTTGCTTCATCTTTTTTGTTTGTTTCTTGTAAAATGTGGATGTCCTTCAAAACCATGAGAATTACAGTCACTGAACATACATCTCGACCTCTTAGCATAATAAATCTGGACAAAGCCTAACATAACGGGGGACAAAGGCCCAAACCATGAGGATTACAGTCACTGAACATACATCTCGACCTCTTAGCATAAGAAATCTGGACAAAGCCTAACATAACGGGGGACAAAGGCCCAAAAATAGGGACACATTTTGAATATCAGTTTTATAAACTTAGAAAGTTGCTAAAATTAACAGGATTTGTATCAATGTGCATTTTCTGAAAGACATGAAGTCTGAAACTCAAACACATATCATAATTTAGTGACTTTAATCCAAAGATCATCCCAGTGATTTCTCAAAAAACACAATTTTTATAAGGAACAAACCAAAAATATGAGGCAAAAATTTGGACATTCTTTGAAAATCTGTACAGTTGAGACGTATGTGCAGTGAGTAATGATAAGCATTTGAGTTTTAGACTTCATATTCTTCAAAAAGCATATGCTAATACAAAACCTGCAATTCTTGTAATTTTATAAGTATAAAAGAACAAGATTTAAAAATCTGTTTGAGCTTTTATCACTCCATTGTCTTTGCCTTTGTCACTGATTTTCTGATATGAGTTTGAAAGTTATGTGCTGAAAAGATGAAGGGATATATATATGTGTGTATATTTATTTTTGGGGGTTATATGTTAGAAATCTTCCACTAGAAGGCACTCTGTACGGCAACCAGATACACTTTCTACAAGTTAAAGGAGAACCGTACCCCAGACTCAAACAACATGTTCATTTGATCATGGTTTGCTGTTTCCTACATTTTAACACCACTCTGGGACTATTTACAGGTTTTTAAATTTTTTATAAGTAATTTCTGAGTATGACCACATAGGGTCTGACATCTTGAACTAATTCTGATTGTTTAGACTGCTTCTAGGTATCCCACAATGCAGTGCTTGTCTGTAAAAAAATACATCATGCAACCTAAAGCAGCCACCGAGCTTACCTACTGCCAATTCAACACAATGAATATCTTTCAGGTTCAATGTTCTGACCATTGGCGTACTGAGAGGTGCCAAACAGTGGACCTCCTTGGCAAAGGTCATATGTAAAGTGTAAGGCTGCTTCCAAAGCTCAGTCTGTAAATGAAGTACTTTGTAAAGTGTAGGTGGAGAGGGTTTAAGGTTCTAGTCTCCTTAGGAATGAAAATAGGCTCCTTGTTATTGCAGCAGGGTGTTTGTTTATGTCATTTTCCCTTTGGCATTAACAATTTAAACACTGAGTTCAGAAGCTCTCATTCCTTTTTGCATACATACATGCATGCATACATACAAATATTTAAACCACAGGCATTAATGCCTTTCTAGCCTGCTACTATACCAAAACAGTTGTTCCCATAATAAGTGTCCAGGCTGTTCTTAAAAAATATCTGAACTAGTGCTTCCTTTAATGTAGCTTCCATGCATTAGCTACTCTTTCAGAGAACCAATGAGTACACTTTTAATTCCTGGTAGAATGTTCTACATAGGTTGTCTGTTGATCCTCTTGTACATTTTGATAACCCCAAACAATTCCAGAGGTAGTTGTTTCTAAATATCCTATATACCTGAATAAGGTCTCCTCTTAAATATCTGTATGAGACACTGTACAATTTCACATATTTTAGTCATTCATAATAATTTAAATGTTTGCATACATGGATGCCATGGCATATTCTGCTGTTCTCTTTCCAGTTTACTCATGATTGTTTTCTTATAAGGTTTCCATATTGTTATTCCATACTCATGTTTGTATCTAATATTATTAACAAACAATGACTTCATCATCTCTGATTTCCTGGACTTTATAATTTTATAACTATGATTAACAAATTGGTTGATATGATTAGAAAAACTCAAAGCTGGATCTACCCATATATCCAGGCCCTTAAATGAACCTAAAGTGTGCTGTATTAAGTATTCAACTTTCAGTTTATGTTTTCCCAAATCGCATATGCTTAGTTTTTGATGTATTTATCAGCATATTATTCTCCTGTGGCTAAATGGCTAATTTAGTCAAGCTCTTTGGCAGACATGCCCTATCTGTAATATGTTATTAGTTCAACCAGTTTCAAGTCATCTGCTTATAGACAGTATAACTCTTTAGCTGAAAAAAAGATAGATTTGAAAGATAATCTAAACAAGTACAGACCTAGAAGAGGGCTCTGTGGGACACCCTGAATGCAATCTCAAATTGCCATGTCCTATTTGTAAACCACGCAGCTATCCATCTTATCAAGAGTACGTCAATACCTAGGTGTTCTAATTTATTGATCAGTATTTTGTGTATGACCCTATCAAGTGCTGAAGTTAGATTTATATCATTTATATCACAGCACAATTTTTCATTCATAGCTGTTATTATTCTTATAGAACATCATGTTACAGGTAGTAATGGATCTAGTTTCAACATATGCATCCTGATATATGGTTTCAAGTCCCAACCTTTCCAATTCTGACAATAATGTATCCAATATAACCTTGTCCATTATTTTTCCACAACTTGAAACTAAACTTATGGGTCTATATGACACTGGGTTTGCCCTCTTTCCTCTCACTTAAAGACAAGTTTTAGAAGTGTATGTCTCGAATCATAAGGAATCTCTCCATATTTATATGACCTATTAAATAAAAGATATAGTGGTAGAATTCATCCCCCCTTTGTTGAGCCAAACCTGCTTTGTATAAGATTTGTTAAATATATAATCTGTTGTGTATGAGAATAATTTTTAGAATCTACACACTGTTTATCAATTTGTATGTATTCACTCCTACCACAACTTATGCATCTATAAAATGGTTTCCTATTTTTCTCATTCCTGGGGATCCAATAAACTACATGGAGTTTATGTGTTTGCATGGCAGCAGCAGTGCTAATTACATACTCATGCTGCACATGGGGTTTAAAATGTAAATAAGTGCAGTTTCATGGCTAGCAACAGTGTTGCCAGCCAGGAAACTGTGGAAAGTAACATGGATAGCAGCAAACAAGTAGACCTGTTTACCTATGGGCAAACTAGATATGCTGGATTGAGCACAATGTCACAGTGATTACCAGGATTAATAGGGTCTATATTAGAACACCGAACTTTCAAAAGTTTGAGTGTTCTAATATTGAACCCTATTAATCGAAAATTGAAAACATCGAACATACAGAACAGCAAATTTTTTCCTAGGGAAAAAATTTGCTGTTCCAAAACATACACACAACACAAGGACACCAGACAAACAGCAATCCACACACATGCACCTAAACTCTTAAACCTAACCCTACACTAAACTATACATACACCACTAACTATCCACTTTCCTTAACCCTAACCCTAAGGTCCGTCACTATCGCACAGTCACCTCACCCACGCCCTAACCCTAACTCACCTATCCTGCCCTAACCCTCCCATCCACACAATCACATGCTTACCTGACCCACGCCCTAACCCTAACTCACCTAACCTGCCCTAACCATCATGTCCACACAATCGCACACTTACCTGAACCCGACCCGTAACTTTCCACCACAGCACAGAAAATACCAAAGCAACAGAAACGGACAACCAAATTCTTTCCCTAGGAAAGAATTAGTTGTTTTGTTTCTTTAATATTTTCAGTGTTCACTGAAAATGGGTCAATATTAGAACACTCGAAATTTTGAAAGTTCGGTGTTCTAAAACAGACCCGATTAATAATATAGCAATGTATATGGTCCAAACACATTACAGGACAGCGTATACAGTCAGAATATTGTGGAATCCTATTTCAGGCATTGTCTACAAAAGTAGTGTAAAGGATCCATAACAATACATGGACTGTCATTTAAAATATACAATCAGGAGAAATGTGTGTATTGAATAGGGATACACAGATGAATTGTAGGAATAAACATAAGGAAATTGTCAGGTGAAACATCTTAATGTACAGTAGAGGAGGACATTTAAATGAAGACAGTTGTAGCAGGAACACTAATCATGTATTAACATGATACAGTACGGACTCCACAGTATAAATGTATATTATGTGACTGTCACATAAGGTGACAACAACAGAGAAGGATGTTGTTGTGATATGAGCATCTTGACATGTACAATGGAGAGGATGTATATCAGGAATGTTATCTACAATAGGGGTTAACTGCATATTGTGACGTTGTGCAAAATGAGTTATCTGAATATGACTGTAATGTCAGCAGAGGTCTCCACCAAGTTGTACACATAGTTACAGGCTCATGGGCAACAGTAAACTGAAGCATGTACAATCATGAACAATATCAGAACAATTCCACCAGTAATCCCATGTCTCTGACATAACATAGGTAATTCTGATCTTTCAGCACTAACAAACTTGTACAACTATATATATATATATATATATATATATATATATATATATATATATATATGTGTGTGTGTGTGTGTGTGTGTGCGTGTGTGTGTGTGCGCGCGTATGTATGTGGCACAATCCACACTGTCACAAACATAACCTATGCCATCAATGTTTTCAGACAGCTATGTATGTATGTACTGTGTACATCACTTGCTAAGCAAATTACAACAGGACCTAGCAGACCAAATTACCATCCTCTGTCACCATAGCCTGGAAACTGACTTGGTTCCAGAGGACTAGAAAACAACAGCAGTAATCTCCTTACACAAAGGTAGGCCATCAACCAATCCTGGGAAATAGGGACCTATAAGTCTAAACGGTCTCATCTGTAAGGCCATGAAAAGAATCCTCATGGACCTTATCAACAAGGACATAGGTGACATTCAAACTCTAGACCCAACCCAAATTGGCTTCATTAAGGGTAGATTGTGCTTATTAAACATAGTAGACTTCATTGACAAAGTCACCAAAGGGATGGATGAAGGTAAGACAGTGTATATTGCCAAGGGCTTTGACACACTCCTCCACTTAGGTATCATTGAGAAACTCTCCTAGCTGGGGATTAACCCTTAAGCCAGTAGATGGTTATCCAATTGGTTCACTGGCAGAACATGTACTGTGAGAGATGGTGAAACAACCTCTACCAGTAGAGCTGTCAGCAGTGATATACCACAGGGATCTCTGCAGGGCCCTTTGGAATCTTCTTCTTGAAAGTCCAGGCTAAAGTATATAGCCTTTGGATTACAAAGTTTGCTGATGATTGCATATTGAGTGCAGTCATTGTGTCCACCAATGATGTTTACATATTACAGGAGGTGCTAACAAAGACAAATGATTGGTGCCAAAGCCACATGGTCTAAAAGAAATGCAAAAATGTGTCATTATATTTTTCTTCTGTAACGTGAAATTCTCTGCTAATTACAGCATTGGCAATAGCCACCCTAAGGTCAAACCCAGTCATGCAAGACCTGGGAACACAGGTAGATAGCAATCTGAACTTCAACCATCAAGTTTCCTCAGCTGTAAGGAAAGCCTTCAATATTGTGCACCCCATAAGTTAGAACATCATATCCAGGTGTGAGGATGTTATAACACCGCTGTACTTGAACCTCGTCAGTACACTAACATAGTACAATGTTCCCTTTTGCATGTACTTCACCAGATATTTACAGCAGCTGGAGAGACCTGACCCAGAGACTCCCCAGACTCTGAAATAGACTGCCCATACATGTCAAGCAGAGTGCCTCTTTGGCCCTCTTCAAAAGGAACCTTGATGATTGGATGGGAGATAGTAAATTCACCCTGGGCTTCATGTCAGCCACCCTGCTAGACAGTGGTCCAGGAAAGTAAATACTGTGGGAAGAAATAGCCAGGGCATTGTTATGGCTAGGTTTGTATAAGCCCTAGGGCCAATAGCCTAGTACCAACCTATGAACCTATGCACCTATGAACCACAGGGATTTCTCAATAAGAAAATACAGGGCCTACAAACCATGCCATGGCATACATGGATAGACTGGAAGCCCTATCACTTTACTATGTATCATATATGACTTATGTTTGGCCTACAGTCCAGTTTCTGACACTGCCCTAATCGAAATGCTTCACATCCACAAGTCTAATGGAACAAAAATCACTCACTCTAGGGATCTTAACCAAGCCTGCAACATTAATAGAACAAGCTTGAGAGACAGTTATAGCTGAAGACATCAGCAGAGTCTGTTGACAGGAAGATGGTAATAGCAGTGTTGAACATGCTGGTGTAAAATAATGTCTCTAATATCAAGCAAATGCACAAACACACACACACACACACACACACACACACACACACACACACACACACA
This sequence comes from Protopterus annectens, assembly GCF_019279795.1. Lineage (NCBI taxonomy): Eukaryota > Metazoa > Chordata > Ceratodontiformes > Protopteridae > Protopterus > Protopterus annectens. Next base: position 1,011,372,626 of record NC_056725.1, read on the forward strand.
CATACACGCACACACACACACACACACACACACACACACACACACACACACACACACACACACACACACACACACACACACACACACACACACACACACACACTAATTGACTGCAATAAGAACAGATCCCCTACCTATCTAACTACACCAAATATAGACCACCATATTTAATGCAAGTGCCACACCACACGTCTGATTACAGAGTGTCAAACAACACTTTATAAGTGATGACATCAGCAGTCTCTAGTGAGAGGAAGATGGTAATAGCAGTGTCCAACATGCTGGTGTAAAATGTTTTTTCTAATGTCAATCAAGTTCACAAAAGTGAGATTAGAACCCCTAGCTATCTAAGTACATGGACTACAGAACTCTGTAATTTACACAAGCAGCATGGCACATGTCTGACTTTATAAGACTGTAGCACAATTTATAGTGGATGACATCAACAATGGATGTTCGAGAGAAGATGTTGAGAGGCCTGTGTGAAATGGATATGGAGGCATGTGCACCTGTCAAAATATTGGTGCTCTATGCATTTGGAGTGGTAATTGCAGGATATACATGTATGCTACTCTGACTAGACAGACACACATACCAGTTGAGTGCAGTGAGATTTGAACCCCTACCTATCTAGGTATATGGACTAGAGAACCTAGTGCTTTACACAAGCTCCATGGCATAAGTCTGACTTTTATAAGGCTATAGGCTAATTTATAGTGGAGGACATCAACAGTGGATGTTGGAGAGAAGATGTTGGGAGGCCTGCATGAAATGGATGTGTAGACATGTGCAACTATCTAAATATTGGTGCTCCATGGGTTTGGAGAGGTAACTGCAGGATACTCTGTTATGGTATTTTGATTAGATAGACACACACACATGCAACACTTGACTGCAGTGAGAACAGAACCCATAACTATCTAAGTACATGAACTAGAGAATTCAATACTTGTAGCATGCACCACAGCACAAGTCTGACTTTTACAAGGCTGCAGGACAACTTATAGTGGATGACTTTGCAGTGAATGTTGGAGAGAAGATGTTGGGAGACCTGCATGAAATGGATAACTAGCCATGTCCAACTGTCAAGATTTTAAAGTTCTGCATGTTAAAAGACTGATAAGTGTGCAATGTGTAGTATTTGGTGTTGTGTTTTCAATATGCAGGTATGCTTTAAGCGACAGGTTTAAAAACCATATGAAACCAGGTGTCCATATTACTACAAATCTGAATGTGCATTGTCATTATAAAGATGTGCATGGTATATAAGAAAGCATTTGTTATTTATTTCTGTAATGTAGTTGATACATTTGCGAAAAAGCACTGAGAGACCAAGTTTGCAGTTCATGCGGAGAGGTAACATATGGCGGCATTGTAAATATGTGTTATTTTCTTAGATGGTGCCTTCCTTTTGTTTGTGTTTTCACATGTAGTTTCATGGCATGAAGACTAAATGGATAGTAAACAACAGCAATATACATGCTATTATCCACTTTGCATAGCGCAAATGCAAGGCTCATTAATAAAATAATGAGAGTTCTGAGTACTGAGTGTATGAAACACACTTGCTGCTTAGCTGACTCTGTGGTAGCAGGTGTAAATGCATTGACACATTTCTTCTAGCGCTGAGATGATATAGGGTTCAAATCCAAGTGTATGTATTAGTTTAAATAAGTAGTGATAATGCAATGAAATAATTATTTATACTACATTCACAGTGTGTTAGTGTCATGTTTAAGTGGCATTGTGCAAAGGTATAGTAATTATACCAATGAAGAGGCATTCACTGTTGCTTGAGATTAGTATGAGATGCCAAACTCTGAGCAAACACAGAAGCCAAAATTGAAGGACTCCAATGCTTTATTGTTTACTTATATGTGTGGTGCATGATTCTGTTTTTTGACGAGATTAAATGTATTAAAATGGGGTAGATAGGAAAGTGCTGAATTGAGTAGCAAACAGGGGGTGGGACAAAGGGAAAGCAGCACAGGAATGTGCAGGAGGGAGGGAGGTGGGATAGAACCATAGCTATCTATTTCTTCAACAGTGTAACATGAAAATAGGTACATAATATTATCTGAATTTGGACTGTCACCTCAACAAAGGGGGTGACAACAACACAATTATTTTGTACAGCCAATTGGACCAAATTGAGTGTGTCAAGTGAAACAAATAAAAGACAAACCATATTACTCTTCTCCAAGTATAAGAATGGGGGGAAAACACCCCTGTGCCCTCCATGTGGAGGATGTGCTCCCCACACCCCATGCTACTTAAATATATTAACTCCGAGATTGCACTTATGGGGGGTGCAGGGCGGATTGCCTCCCTGCTTATAGTTGAAGGGTAATAATGTTTCTGTATGTGGTAGTATGTTTTTGTATGTACTTGTGCTGGAATATAGTAAGTGTTGGTATCCTGTGTGTTTTCAGTATTATGAGATTCAGTATTTTGAGTTTTCAGTATTTTGAACTTTCAAGATTTTGATCTCAGGAATTTGGGTTTCAGGCTTTTGGGTTTTCAGGATTTAGAAGTGAACCCGTTATAGGGCTATGCATGCAGTATGTACAGTGGTAGATTTCAGTGGTTGCTATAGAGGTAGGCACTGGAGAATTGAAGTATCTTTGTTGTGTGCACAGATCTGTATTGAAATGAGCTGGGGTTACCGAATCACAAAAATGGACCACTGTGTCCGCAGATAAAATTGATGTAGGCCAAGAACCATGTTGGTGTCCACAGAAGAGCTAACTGACATCAAAAGGGTGTGTGTCACTATATGTTTAAGCAGATTTTAGCTCAGCTTAGCAGGGGGGTGTGCCCATTGCTGCTAAGCTTTGTTTAGCTGCGGTACACATGTTTTAGCTGGTTTAAGCTATGCTGAGCATGCCCAAGCATGGGGGTGTGTCCAGACTGCTGAGCAGTGTTTATACCAGTACCATGGATTTGAGCTCTGTGCCACAGTGCTTAGCAGGGAAGGCATTTTAAAAAATTAATTAGCCTGGGAAAACCAATCATGTATAAATTACGGATAAGCATTGTTCCACTGACACTGGGCCATTCAAACCCCTCAGTGATATACCTGGCAGGTAGACTACATCATACTTATCTAATCACACAGGCTGCATCTGCAGCACACCATATATATATATATATATATATATATATATATATATATATATATAAACACACACACACACACACACACACACATATATATATATATATATATATATGTATATATATGGGTCAACTTTTTAATTTTGAAATACCAAAATCTTGACTTTCAAAATACTGATCCCAGAAAGTCAAGATTTTGGAATCTCGAATTTAAAACGTGAACAAAAATAAAAAAAACTAAAATAATGTTTTTGCAAAGGGCAAGACCCCCTGCAACCCCCACACCTCCTCTACTTAAATATACAAACTCCAAGATCACGCTACAGTGAAGAGAATGGTAATGCTCCTGTTCCTCTTACCGTTTTCTTTACTGTAGCCCGATCTCAGAGTTGGTATATTAAAGAAGGGGGGTGGGGGGTGCAGGGGGGTTTTCCGCCCTGCAAAAACATTATTTTAGTTGTTTTGTTTTTTTTGTGATCACTCCAAAATCTCAATGTTTTGGTATATATATATATATATATATATATATATATATATATATATATATATATATATATATGGTTCCCCTTTACAAGATCGAATATATGAATACTTGAAACTCATAAGCCTGAGCCCAAAATCTTGAGTATTGAAATACTCGAAATTGTGAAGGGGCACAAAAGGAAAGTAAAAAACATTTTTTCTAATGTTTTTGCAGGGGGGCACCTGCACCCCCTACACTCCCCTTCTTAAATATACCAACTCTGAGATCGCACTACAGCAAAGGAGATGGAAATGTACCATTATGCTCTATATGTATAAGCGCACAACCGGACACTTTCCATTCCTCCGCTGAAGTGCAGTCATGAAACCTGCACATTGAGGAAGGAATAGTACAGGGGGATCCAGCCCCCTACATAAAGGTAAGTAAAACCCTTAATCTAATTTTTTACACTTCCCGTTCACAATTTCGAGTTACTGAAACTCGAGATTTTGAACTCGATCTTATGAATTTCGAGCTTTCAGTAATTTGATCTTGTGAAGAGCAATGGTCAATCATTTTATGGCCCTGTGACTAGTGTCTTCCACAACAGTAGTCTCCCTGTCAACAGCTGCTGATGTCATCCACCTTAACAGCACTGGCAGACATTTTCAAAACATATAAGCTCTGTGGCATATGCAATAAGTACTTAATACTATAGAATATACAACTCGATAAGTAGGGGTTCTAATCTTAGAAATGGCAACTGTGTGTGTGTGTGTGTGTGTGTGTGTGTGTGTGTGTGTGTGTGTGTGTGTGTGTGTGTGTGTGTGTGTGTGTGTGTGTGTGTGTGTGTGTGTGTGTAAATATATCCCCTTGCAGAAGTGTGCTAGTCTTGCCTATATGTGTGCAAGGGTTATACTTCTTAAGGCCTTGTACCTACCTGTGAACCCCCCCCCATGGCCTAGTGTGTGTACGTGTGTGTGTGTCTTTGACTATATCCCCTTACAGCAGAGAGCCTCTCTTGCCTGTTTGTGTGCATTTGTTATACATTTTAAGGCCCTGTGCCTACCTGTCAACCCCCCCTACCATTGGCCTCCTTTACAAGGCCTGCTGATACCATCCACCTTAACAGTAGTGGCAAACACTTTCAAAACACATAAGCTCCATGGTGCATGCAATAAGTACGTAGTATTATAGTATATACTAGTAGATAGCGAGGGGTTCTAATCTCAAAAAGAGCACCTGTGCATGTGTAAATATACCCCTTTGGAGCACTGTGCCTCTCTCACCTATGTACAATGGTTATACATTTTAAGGCCCTGTGAGTAGCTGCTGGCCATAAATAGTCCACATCTACCTAGGCATACATGCCATCTGCCACCACCTACATTTGTAAGTACAGAACAGCCAGGTGACACATATCAATGGTAGCATGCCTTGTCACATGGTTTGCATGCAAGATTACGCTGTTGTCCACATTATCCCTGACACACTTTTCTACACATATGCACCTAGGTAACCATGCACATATACAGCTGTACCTTGTTGATGTCATATTTCTGCTTAGCAACCATGCCATCCTAAGCCTCTGTATTGCCACCAAGTCTTCACAGCATAGCCACTCAGATCCTTGGAACAGAAAAAATACAAAGTTCTGAGAGACACCTGTCAGTCTGCAACACTACTGCCAATCTAACATCATGCAACAAAGGTACAAACACTTTGATGTGCACTCGTGACACATGCCAGCATACAGCACCTGCCCTGGCATAACATTACTGCACTACAAAAAGTCATGTAAAGTACTATAGTCACCATATGCAGCAGACACATTTGCATGTCCCTGCATTGATGGTATGGATGGCAGGGATGTGGCACAGGTATCATCACATGCAAAAGGTATGGTGTGGGGGTGTCAGATGCTTAGACTGTGCCAAACAGTTGACATCATGTGTGTGAGTCAGGAAGGGGTGCTGGTCAGCTGGGCCATGGAGAGGTGCCATGTGTGTCTGTTGGTGACATGCATGTGACAGTGATGTTTGAGTGCATGCGCATACACAGTCAAGCCATGTGCTAGCCCTACACATGGGTATTTTAACAGCTGTGGGCCATACATGGCAGAAAGGACAGTTCACCATCTCTGGCCACAAACACAGGAACTGGATCTGCCAGGATTGGCACTGTCACCACCATGCCCAGGGTCAGATGTGGTACTTGTCACTGATGGTGATTGGTGTCTGCTGGGCCCGTGTCCCTCATGGAACCACCCAGGACCAAGTGCCCATGACATGCCATATCATGGTGTGGACAGCACTCTGCCTTCTGTAGTGCTGGAGGTACTGCCACTATGGGAACATGATTGTGCATGGCCACGGGGACTCTCAGTGGATGTTGTTACTGACCTACAGCCATGTGCCTGATGCTTTACTCCCAGCACATGTTCTACTACAGACAATGTGCGGTTAAGGACTGATAATGTCTCACCCCACCAACTGTCCACTACATCAGTAAAACGATGCATGGAACACCAATGTGGGGGAGGGAGTCACAGATATCAGACAGTGATGCATCCATGATCCGGAGCATCCATTTGATGTTGCATTCATATGTGCTTGTGCCTCCATGATGGACCAAAACATGCATCGAGTGACTAGTGATGTGACTCCTGTGACAGCTGGTGGAAGGGCAGCAGTCCTCCTTCGAGCACCCTTGTCAATCTGCCTATGTGAGACCACACTGGGTCTCTAGCTATAGCTAGTGTCTACACTCACTGATGCCATTTTTGCCACACTCTTTTGTTCAAAGCTGCCACACTCTGACTGTCCAATATCTGTAGCCACAGGGGACTGGGTATGAGTGGGAATACTGACTGTGTGCAGGAACAACGGTGGAGAAAGTGGAATTTCATCCCATGGGACAGATTCATCCCCCCATCAACCCCACCTGTGCCTCACTATGGCCACCATCATCATCAGAGTCCGATGAGACACTGATATCAGGTTGTGAATGGGACAGACTCCAACCTCCACAGTCACCTGTGAGGAGGAAGACAAAATAAGTACATTACTACATGTAGTATTATGTATGGTGATCAACACACACATACAGGTGAGGTGCCTGCATTACACATACCACATCTTATTTCTGATCCCATGTACAACACACACGCTGACTACAACATGCACAGACAAGACAGATCCTTTATAACATGCACTTCAGCTACATCCAGTTAATGTTGCCACTACTTTACACCTGTGAGATAAGTGATCTGTCAGTGCATGTGATAAAGCTACACCTAAAACACAGTGCACCCATCTTGAGCATACCCCTGTATAGCAGACTGCACAGACCTTCACAAAAATAAGTACAAATATGTTATAGGTCCTGCAAATACACTACTGTGATTACTGATCTAGTGCACTTCAGTTAACCCCTCAGAAACTGAACATACAAGTATTGTACTCTGGCTAAGCATATCAGTTGTGTCTAAAGAAAATGGCAGCCCTTAACATTCTTAGGATATATATGATCCACACAGAAATAGTTTCAAACTCACTGGGTATAGGGAGCTGGACTCCAGCCATACCTGATGTATCTATGGAAATGTGAGGGAGAGATATTGACAGCAAAAGCAAATGTGGCATTGTTACAGGATAATATGTGAGTATATCAACATGTACAGTAGGAGCTGTGATACTGCCCACATTGCTGACATTCTGAGTATGTGTGCACAGTTGTGCATTACAAACAACCCCCCAGTGCAGATTGACCTGACATCCATGTACTAGTATGCAGAGGCTACCACAATGACTGGTACAGTATTACAGTGATGAACACAGGAGGCTTATCTGGATGCTCCTCTGCTGCGGATGCTGTAGCATCCACCTCCATGACGTATGGGGTGATAGATGCTTGGGAGTTGGTGGTTGATCCCAGGTTCACCAGGAATTCATCTGTGGCTGAGAGTGTCTGTTCTGCTGCAGGCCCTCCACTGGTGGCAGCACAGTCGCTAGCCACAGCAGCAGCCCTTTGCCATGCAGCATTTATATTTGTTGCCCGGTGTCGGACCTGCTCATAGCTTTTTTCCTGTAGCCCTACTTGGTTGACTGATGTGATGAGGTCAGCCCAGAGTGCAGCATATTGCTCACGATTTTGGTGACTCCTGGACAGCAGAATGTTGTGATGCAGTCTGAGGCCATCCAGGATAACATCATTTTCCGTAGCTGAAAACAGCGGGTGCCTCTGTCTATACATCCTTTCTGAAAGACAAAAAGAAGGGAGCACATCACAGGACCACATACATTGCTCTCCACTATGTACACACCCTGCACATCCAAACTGGCCTGCACTGTCCACTACTAACTCCCACATCATGCCCCACCGTCTATCAACACAGTATATATGTGGCTATCAGCAACATAGTAGCAATACCAGTTATGTCCCTGTGTGCAGTGACTGATTGTATTGTATGTATCCATTCCTATCAATACCATCTACTGTGGTGTGTTCCTTATGGGCAACATCCCAGTTCCATGTCATACAGCCACTGTCCGACAAATAGGTGTTTGTTACTACAAGTATATGGGAACAATCCAGCAATTTCCATGAGCAGCAATGACAGGCAACAATGCAAACGTGCTGTAGGGTATCTTCCCTGTAGGTGTCCTACTTCTGCAGTACACAGATGTTTGCAGAATGTATATGTGTGCCTGATATATGTGGACCCTTTTCCAGAAACATGTGGATGTTTGGCAAACGGTTGGACAATACTTGATGGTTGTTCTCAGAATGTGGGGAATCTGGCAGTCACATACCAGAATCCTGAGAAAACAGTTATGCTACAGTAATATCTGTTACTGTAGTCATACCCTTACTTTGTATGATCAATATGTACTCTCTTTCACTGAGGTTGGGCCTGTGTCCCCCCACTGCTAATGGCCATGATCTGAAGTCCTGCTGTAGGGGGTCACCATGTATACTAGCCATAGCTCTCAAATGATGAGGTACGAATTTCGACTAAACAGTGACCTAGCCAGAGTTCATCAGGTACAGTCAGGGACACCTTTACAATATCTGAACTATTTCTGTGTGACATTTACAGACTGAGAGGAGCTGAATGACAGTATATCTTGTGATATGCCAGCTGTGTCCACCCTGACTTACTGTCACTATATCTAACACACAATCCATTAGCATTTGTACAGGAGCCGACCATTGTAGGAGGGCTTGAGAGGGCCAGAGCTGTGATCTAAGTCACAGCAGGCACAGTTGAAAGGCATACCTGTAGGTGTTGGACAACAAACTTTCACAAACGTCATTCCCAGAGATGTACTACAAGCCTACTGCTGTAATCCCTATTCCCCACAACTGCATCCTCCCATCTGCATCCCATTGTATGGGGACTTGTATTGCATAGCTGGTAGAGTGCTGTAATCCTTTTGTGCAGAAATCCTGAGGAAAAATGCTTCTGAAATCACAGTCTGTCTTGGTAAAGCAAGTTACAGACCTGCTTACCATAAGCATCTGCTTGCCTTTTGTAGGTAATACAGAATAACAGGTGATTCCCTGTGCACTAATCTGTGGCTCAGACATGCTAATTTCATCCAGAACAGCTGGGTTTTCCTTTCATTAGCCAATGACATGGAACGACAGTGCAATATTTAAGGCCTTCATGTAGACCTTGGCCCCTTTCCTAGTCTTTGAGATGGACATTACTGAGGTGCGGAGACTACAGTATTGCAGAAGATAGGTACAAATACTGTCAACTGTTGGGACTTATGTGGTATGTCTGCAGTTTTGCAGGCTATGTTTGGCCATTGCCAAATTACTTTCTGATTATCTGGCAGTTCGGTGTTAAGCAATGTGGGTTGAGGTCAGTAAGGGGGAAGACATGTGAGTGGCATAAGTCATACCCTTCAGAATATGCATGCTGCTACAGTAGCTGCTGGTCTATCAGCTCTGTATGTTTGTAGGGGCAGACTGTGACACATGTCCCTGTTGCTTGGCCTTTGCCCCCCCACCCGATTATGTATGGGTGTTGTATGGATCCCTTGTTCTAGTGGTTGTGATGTATGGTAGGTCTGTAGCAGGTAGATGAACATACTGCTGTATATGTTGCAGGCTGCAGCTGCTGCTTTTGCCCAGGACTCATACTGGGGAGTGTGAACACATTGGAGGACAGCAAGCTGTATGTGTCATTGAGGAAACCGTTTCAGCTCTGTCATTAAAGCAGCCAGGGTGAGGGTACCCATAACAGTCCAGGTGAGGCATGTGCTTAAGTTACATATGTTATGTAACAGTGCCAGTCTGAGAGTAGTAGACAACATATCGGTAGCCTATACAAATTTGTGCAGTGTGTCGCTACCTACAGGCCTTTGATGTGCTAACATGGGTAGCAGTTAATTCAGTAGCAGCAACCTGTTTTGGTTAAAATTGCAGGACTCCATTATTATTTGCTGTATACATAAGCATGTAACTGAAGTGCAACACACTGGAATCGAACCCAGAATGGTGAGCGGCAAAATGCACAACATTGTAGGAATTTAACAGACTGAGCTACTGTAGGTGCATTTGCAAGACATATGTGCATGTATACAGTGTGTTACACAGGATTCACATTTTCATGTGTGTTCAGATGGGCATGACATGTGACACTGAAATTTCTGTCATGAGTTTCTAACCTCAATATGTACTGACTTTCCAGTACTTTGCACACAGAAAAGGTTTTGTGACAACCATGACAAAAGTAGGTGGCACAACTGTGGACATTCTCCAACTGTCTGTGCAGTTGACAGCTATATCTGCTATCCCAGGCCTCACATACATACATCATTATTTATTTGTCTGTGTACTGGTTTGGTGTCTGCATCACAGTCCCAAATACACAACCAATTTTCCCATTATTTGTACATGCAGTATGTCACTGGCAAAATGGATATGTGTGTGGAAACACATGGTTTATTTCAGAGCTGAGTGACCTAGTGGGCTAATGCACTATGCTGTAGTTGACAGGAGCCCAGGTTTGAAACTTGGCAGGGGTGATTATTTTGCAGATGTGCCTAACACTGTCAGAAACGCAAAAGATGATTAACTCATTAACCCCAAATACCTTCCCATGGCGCCCCTGTGCTTAACACCGAGCACGCCGTGAGAAGGTACTAAATGCAAGCTGTTACCCCCGAGTGCCTTCTACCAGCGCACTTAACTTTTCAGTCATATTTTAGCTCCACTGTTGAAAATTAAGCTGAGAAAGTAACTGAACTTTGTCAGTTACATTGTCAGCTTAAGTTTCAGCATTGAGTTACATGGTGTTCAAATTTGAGTTTACCGAGAAAATTGGCTTGCAAGTCCGTACTTTTTCCAGCATTCATGACAAGTGTTGGCAGCCAATGGGAGTCTTGAAATGCCAGTTGCTTAATACCTTCACCCCTGAACTAAGAATACTCTGATCTTTCTAAATAAATAGAGGGTCCAACAGTAGAAATTCCCTTTTTTTTCTGGATTTTCAGGAGTTAACTGATGGATCCCTCTATTTATTCTGCTGATCAGTTCACAAAACCTGCAGAGTTTTGCCACAGTGATGGCTCTCGGAAGAAAGACCTGCACCGGAGATCTGTCTATTCTTGTTCAACAAACCGTGACTCTCTTCAATGGACCATTTTACCTCTGATCCTGCCTACTTTCTAATTAAGGTAAGAAGGTCCTTGTTTACAGCTTTGCTTCTCTAGTACCATGCCCGGAAGAGCACATTAGGAAATACAGACTCCCAAACATACCTCACAACAGTACATATTTTCAGATAATGCCCATATTTATGGTCCGTTTTCATTTTCCTGACCATTATTCAGCTAAATATTGCATATCCCTATGCAAAACCCTGTTGTTCTATCAACTTTCAAAGTTATTATGAGTGATATTTACAGGGCTATTTTGGGCCAGTATGGACCAGTACGGTACCTCTGCTGCCCTGTATAAAAAAAAAAAAAAAAAAAAAAAAAAAACGCCCTTTACAGACGCAGACCACCTATTCTCTAAAATCCCTCGATAACAGCTTAGCTTAATATATGTCCTATAATGCTGGTGCATTTACATAATTTTATTTTAAATATTCCTCTAGTTTAGAAACCAAATTGATATGAATGACGAAGCGCGAACCTTTTGTGTGAAAGCTAGTTTTGCCTACAGGCATATTAATTAAAAGCACAGTGTATATAAACTTTATAAATTCCTCCAGTTATTCCTTCATAACATTTGAAAATCTGTTTTAGTGTCCTTTCTTGTGAACTTCATGATGCAATGTAAACTTTCATTGGGCTGCCGTGCTTAGAAACACCCTTAGCAGGACTATTGTTCCATTGTTTTATATGACAATATTTACATCTTTGTTTATCCGGCACCAATTTTTCTTGCTGTTAATTATTAATGGTTTAAATGCACTTTTAAGCAGTTTTAAGTGGGTTTGCGTGGATTTGCGTGGCGCCATGCCGATTTGCTCCACTTAAACATGCGATAATTATAAAAAAAAAAAGAAAAGAAAAAAGGAGTGATAGGAAAGTGGGGAAATGGGAGCAAGCAGGGGGGAAAACACACTGAAAGGCAGGTAGGGAGGTGCATGGGCAGTCAACACTGCTCCTTCAATGTCCCAAAGGTGGCTGTGCTGAATGCTGGACGCTGGATCCACCTTGCTCCTCCAGGTTGGCCAGCCTTGTCCTCGGTCTGGTGCAGGCAATTCTCATAGCCATGATGCACAATCCTGCACACCATCATCGTTAGCTGATCCTGGGTGGCACCCCCCCCCCTCCAACCCCCTCTCCTGGGGAGGATGGGCCCCATCCCCTGAGGCAGTTCCACCCATTGGTGCTGCAGGACCAGCAGAGGGGGCACCACTGACTTGGGTCCCAGACGAACTGGGACCTGGTGCCAGGGCTGGCTGAGGTAGGGTAGGCAGATTGCCAGGAACCGGCCTACCCAATTGAGCTATGATGTTGATGTATTTCAAAGTGTATAGGTTAGTAATGAACACATTTATTTAGTTATAACAGCATGCCAGAACATTGCAAATAATCCAGTAGCATAACTATGCATAGTGTATGGCACACAATAATAAGTGAGATAACAGTTAGTATAGTAACAGCATGTCAGTAACGATTATGGCATAAGGCCAAAACATAGGTAATTCAACAAGATATGTTGGTATGCAACCATTGTAATACATAACAATAATAAAACACAAGGCCAAGCATAAAGTTTTGAGAACAACATTTAATAGTAAACCATAACCGATGTATGACAATAATAAATTATGATGAAGATAAGGGGTGGGGGGGGGATACAGGCCATTAATACCAGTATAGGCCATATAGTATGCAACAGTACTCATATATACACTACAGGACTGCCCTTCCATTATGTATACAAGTGCCCTATATCTTCTGTAGCATGTACATACCTCTCAAGTTATCTGCATGGGACAGTATGGGCCAAGCTGTAACATCTAGAGGTACATGTCAGGGGGACATATCTGACTACCAAGGTGTACTGTGGACTGATGTAGTGCGACTATGCTATTGACATAATCATGTCGATGATAGATCTGTGACAGATGGATTGGGTGACAGCATGGCACTTGAGAGACATGTATTGTACACAGTACAGAGAGTTTACAACTATTATGCCAACCTATTGCAGGCATAGGGTTAGGCCATCACCATACATTCACAGACACACCAGGCATATAGCCAAGATTATACATTTTATTTATTGTATTAACTTTTATTAGTATTGTATTTCTTGCCTTTATTTTCTGCAATCATATCACATTCCTGAGCAATGCTGTTAATACTCTGTTTCTTCTTAACCCATACTAAGGGCTACTGCATCCATTTACCTGTAATTCCTGTGGGGAGAAAATTTGTTAACTGATTCAATAATATTTAGTAGTACCTGTCACTGGATTCAAACCTTGGTCTGTGTGTGACAAAGTGTACATCAGACCTTGCATTTGTCATACTGAGCTACTTTGCTGCTTATTGGTTGACTAATATTTTCCTAGAGCTCACCTGGTAACAAAATATGACCTGGTAATAGAAGTAGAGTGTTATACAAGACTGCAGTGACACTTGAAAACACATGCATGAGATGCATGCATGACAGAGATAGTAGGGGAACTATACATTAATACATATAATGCAGGTGTAGACAATGTACCTCTAGTGGGTGGAAATATCTGTGATGTGTACAAACCAAATCAGAGTGCTGGGTTGGCAACCTGACCCATATACAGTTGCAGATGGTAAATTAGCAGTCCACAGCTCTTACAGTTTCATACTTGCTTGCAGCAGCATATCTCAGAGCAGGAAAGCATATAGGTGAAATGCAATGGTTAACAGTAGGCAATCCTGATTATACACAATAAACCTTGGGTGTTCCTATTATTGCTTCAGATCATAGTGCAGAACAACTATAATAATGCATATCTCCTGTAGTACAGCTAGGAAAGAGTAGAACACTCTTTCCTAGCTACCATTGAGTCACTTAGTGGTATCCTTTGTGTTTTCAGTTCAGAGCAGATCTAATAGTCAGTTTCATAAACAGCCCAAAAACCACACATATTTTACAACAGAGCTTTATTAGGGGTGACTTAAGGCTGTTATTGGTATATTTTCAGGTCTTTATTGCAAAATACAGCTGCAATTCCACACTTATTGTGGTATAAACTTTATTTCAATAACATTATCAGGTGTAATGCTTTAATCTTTATTGCAGTATACTTGCCAGTAGACAGTTATTGCAGTATAGCCCTATATCCAGAATCATTGCATTACACAAATCTGTACAGTATGTACCTATGGCATTGATTGAATTACTCTATCTTGTGTATTTGACTATAGATTGCAAATTAATCTGTACTCACCATACTCATGACACAACCTTGCCAGGCACCCTGCATGGGCCTCTAGGTTGCAAGCTCTCTCCTCGTCAGCTGTAGGGAGGGAAGCACAGCATTATGTGTACCTGTCTATCACACATTCAGATTGGTATTGGTAAAACAATTCTGACACCACTTACAAACTTATGGGGTATTCCCATGTCAAGCATCCTGGACCCAGGTGTCCATAAGTCCCCTCTTCTGTCACTTCAGATCATCATAATGATGATGGACCTGCTCACCTGTGTGTGTGTGGTGGGGGGGGTTACCTGTAGCACTGGTGAGATCGCATACCAGCCAGTCCCAGGCTTCTGACTTGTACTCTCTGTCATGGTCTTTCACAAGGAGTCCAACCATGATCCTTGACTCTAGAATGCCCCACTACTGCACCTGGAAGTGTGCACCATCTCCAACACCTGCTATAGTTCCTGCCAAGTTCATACTCCATCTGGTTCTGCTGTATTCCTGCCTGTTTCACTTAAATAAGCCTGTTTTCCCACCCTTTACAGCCACTGGGCCATTTTTAAAACCGCAAAGTGTCACTTAGCACTGGGCAGACCTGCTGAGCTCAGCTGAGCAGTGGTTAAACTGGTACTGCTCAGCAGTGCTTAGAGGTGCACAAACCAGCTTAGCTGAGCTGGCCATTGCTTAAACTGGAATTGCTTAGCAGTGCATTGCATCGCTTAGCACTGCCAAACCAGGTAAGCATTGCTAAAACATTCCTTATTTAAGTAGTGCTTGAGAAGGCTTAGCTGTGCTTAGCAGAGTGCAGCAAATCAGGATTTAAAAATACATCTCATAATGTGTTTTTGCAACATAAATGCTTAATAATCTGTCTTTGTATTTATGCAAAATTCAATCAAGGATTTAATAGTACTTCTCATAAATGTGTATTTGCAAATTAGTTTAATAACCTGTCTGTGTAACCAAACAAAATCTACTCAGGATTTAAAATAATTCTCATAATGTGTATTTACAAAATAACCTGTCTGTGTATTTGAACCATGCAACTACAACTGTCACGCTAACCATTTGGCTACATGGATGTGTAGAATTCTGCTATACTTTTGCATATACCTATCAACTACGTTTAAGCACCGCTGACCACCAGGATGCACCACACAAACAAGCTCAACTATGCTTAAACTTGACCTTTGCATTCATAATTAAATGTATCAGGTTTCTATTTTTAGTTGTTTGACATGTGTCATGCAAACACAAAAAAAAAAAAAAACTATAAAAAAAATAAAATAATAACACTTTATTACATTTCCATACATTGATATCCGGCACGTTGACAGTGCAGGGGGTGTGTTACTCATCTCTCTACACTGATTCAATAACCATATTACACTTTTCTCCCTCAGTAACGTGCCTTCATTAATATGCATGGCGCACTACTGATGGGGTACTGCATACACTGCCACGGTACCTCCCATGTAGGTTTTACACTATGCCTACATGGATTTTATTAAATCCCCAGGATATTTAATATAATGTGAAATGGACCAACAGTAATAATTGCTGGAATTACCTGTCTTAGAAAGAAGGACCATATGTATGGCAGCCCTATACTTACACTTGCTGCACAGGAATATTGAATATTTTCTTGTTCATTACTTTAAACTGAACTATAACAACAGTAAAAATATGTTGAACATCCTGTATTACAACCATATTACAGTCCTGCACTTAAGCCTGCTGCTACAGGAATAGTTAAATAACAGTTGTATGTTTCCCTTTCATTATTAATTTCTGTGTGTTAACTGCAGTGCAACCCTACTTAGCTTGTTTGTGCGATGGAAAGCAAAAAATGAAACAGTGTACCCTTTTTGACATTTAGAATGTCTATGTCCTGTGTGCAGGTGTTCTGTCTGCTTCTTGTGTGGGCCACTTGTCCAGGTATGCATGATGGCAAGCATCGCACAAATGAGACAAGCAAAGCTAAATTTGTTTTAGCTTTGTGATCAGTGTTTATTAGGTGTCATTCTTAAAAGACAAAGGTGGGACTTGAACCCTGATGTACATATAGTAAATGCTATGTGAAACAACATGTTTAGCAGATGTGCTATACACACAGGTGATTCACAGGTGTAGTTGATGTATTGATTATCAAAGAAGTACATTACATGACAGTTATTGTGTTTATCAATTTCCCATGTTTGCGCTAAGCCATACACCATGCAAATACTGGCATAAAAGAAAAAAGAAATCTATAAAATAAATAACACTACAAAATATATGTTAGAATACATGACTGATTTTTACATTAGTCTTGATTTGAACTCTCACACCAATGAACTTTCAAACCACAGTGTAAGGGTATCCTATCCCTCTTTGGAGCAGAAAATGAAAATCATTGTGTATACAAGCAAGTCCAAAGTCATCCACAATATCAACAAGACATATGGCACTTGCACAGTTCTGATTTGTTTGTACATTAATTAATTTGAGATGTAATGCAATGAGTGATCACACAATCATTTCTGGTTACTGTTTGGATAAATACATATCTGTCTTTTCTCTGTATATTGTTCAATCTTCTGTTATCCGAGTAATAATATGAGACATGCAATCTGTAAGGCATATTGTATCACTGCCCTTAAAATGTCAGAATATTAAATGGCAATAATATACAGTTTTCAACCAATGCAGGGGAGGTTAGATGTTACTGTACAGAAACTGTGAAATGTGTGCTGTTTACTTACTTTTTTAAACATTGGTACAATTACTTCTATACTTTGTAAGTCTGACCTGGCTGCCACACCCACTGGAGGTAAGGGAAACTGAATTGCTGTTGTGCTTTCCATCTTCCTACCAATAATCATTCACAGTTGTAATCCATTAGCAACAAACACTGAGGGAGTTTCTGCGCTATGTTTACATCTGCCAACAGGAGCCAAAAATATAGGATTCAGCAGTTCTAATGAGTTCCCCCTCATCTGCATATTCACCATGCTTACAGCCCTGAATCTACACTATAAAAAGTTAACCATGTAGCTAGGGCACCTGAAGTTGAGGAAACTTGTGTATGGATAACACAGCTAAAGATTGCTATTAATTTGGATTTATCTGTACAGAAGACTACTTGATAAGGTATGATTGCATTTTTCAGTTAGATACTGAATATGCTTAGATGTCAGAAAAAATTTTTTATATATGTATTAGCAAATGTTACTTTTATCTGTATGCACTTTTAGAAGTTTACTGATGAGTATAGGCATTTTGGTCAGGGCATGTTAATTTCACAGATGCACAGCCTTATTAACTTTCATCACAAGTGTTAAATGTTACAGATGTTTCTCTTTACACTCATCTATTGTTATTTCCATGAAATGCAGATGTCCTATACTGTCAATGATACAGGGGTGTTAGCCTTCTAGGATGGCCCATAGACACCTCCAGAGGAGTGCTGGCCACAGGTACAAGTGACTGTCAATTGCATCAAAATGAATGTTCTGTGATAGATGTATACACGTTTTTTGGGACAGTTTCTTTGATAGCAGTTATAGCAATTCACTGAAAGTTCTAATTCATTTCTTTGGTCAAAAAATGTAATTTGCTTGTTTTTTTTTTTTGTTTGTTTTATGGTGGGGGGGGGGGCAAGTTCCATGTTTGTGTTGGCACATAGAAAATTGTTTGTACAGATTCTTGGTCTCGTTACTCCCCTAGTTTTGGATCCAACTTTGATTTGTGTCTGACTGTGATATGTTACAACCACATAAATCCTTTTTTATATTTGAATATATTTTATTTTTTTCTCTAGTGGGTAATATTGAAAAACTATTTCTTTATGTGTTACAGCTGAGCAAGACTTTTATTTATCTGTATTATCCTTCTTTTCTGTTTTATATCACCTAGAACTATGGCACCCAAGCATCCCAATCCCCACAAATCCCCCTTCAGTGACCCTGATAATGATGTCATTCCACAAGCCTTAAGGCAGCATGATGGCATTCTGTTTGAGAGATGCTTTGGGGATATGTCTGTAAGAATGCAATTTGGCAGCAGATGGTGGAAGATGTGAATGCTGTAGGGAGCCACAGCAGGATGTATGATCAGGTTTGTCATAGGGCCATTAGCATAATTTCATCAGCCTGCAGGAGAGCAGTTGCAGTGGACTGTGGACTGATGGCTGCTGGGGCAAGCCTGCTACAGAGCCATCACTGACACCAAATGAAGAGTTTCTGTCTGCTGTCATGGATGAAGAGAGCTCAGTGGAAAGTTCACAACAGCATGTGATTGATGTTGGTGCTGCTGTTTCAGGGAGGACAAGTATGCCCCAGGAGGAGCTTCCAGGCTCAACTATTGTCAGTTGAGTAATTTTTCTTGTATAGTAAAATATTGACAGCAAGACTTAGGTTAGTTTACCAATTTTTTTTTTTTTTTTTGGTGGGAGACTATTTGATACAGTTAACAACACATTCTGCTTCATTACACATGGACTTGGGGTAGATGTGTCACCCAAGTTTCTGTTACATGTATTGTTCATGGACATATAAAGGGCCAAAACTTTTTCACCCCCTGTGTTACTGTTAATTGTGATAATGGTGTCCTTATCTTTTGCTTAACTTCTTCCAGGACCATCCTTCCTAGGAACTGGGGACTCATCTGCACAAAGTAAAGCAAACATTTGTATTTCAGTACTGATGAGCAGTTCACAGAAATATTTATTTTAGCCATATGTGTGATGTGGGTGTCAGTGTATTGCTCTACTGTCTGTAATAGTGGCACCACTGTTCGTTTGTTAGCATATATTGAACTGTAGTAGTGCTGCTTATTATCACAGTTGATCCTGACAATGGTAGTGTAGAACTCTTATTACCTGATGTCAGAGAATCAGCAGATTCTGATGCTGATAGTGGCCAAATAGAGGTGAAGTTGGGTGGTGCAGAAGTTGACTCTAGCACTGAGGCTGACATCCAGCCATCCCCTGTAATTCCATCAGACACACTCAGTAGGTCTACATCAACCCATTTCTGTGAGCCTTCAAATATTGGACAAATGGAGAGTAAGACACTCAATCAGGTTAGTTTGGATACTATGGCTTCAGTGCCTGTTGACTCAGGCAGTAGCCAATAGCATGAGTGAGGTGCCATGCAAGAGGGTCATTAGGGGTGCTTGGAAGAGGCCTGCTGTCCATCCCCTACCTGATCCAGGTGTGTCTTTCCATGCCACTTGACATATGGTTAGGGCTGATATGGAGGAGTAGGCACATTCCAATAGGGCCTCCGAGGAAATGCTTGGGTTTATAGATGTGGCACAGGCTGACATGCATGACTGTCTCCACCATGTTGCTGATTCAATAGATCAGATGAATGACACATTGGAATGGACTGTGTCTGTGATGGAATGTCTGCTGGGAGGGGGATGGCATCCGCATGGGCATAGGTCAGCCACATTATCTGATGTTAACCAATGTGGCAGTGCCCAGTAATGCTTCTGTAGTGGCACTACTTGCACTGCTCCATCAGTGGCTGAGATGTCCACACTCAGATGAGGCAGGCCATGGGGTCATGGTCCTGGGCATACTCGTGAGGAAAACTCACCCAGCAGACATCAGTCATGTTCAGGTAGCAGCAGCAGTGCATCTGACCGTGGACATGGACCTGCCAGTACAACTCCTGGCAGAGCCAATTCTCATGGTCGTGTATGATGAAGATTAAACTGCCACCTCTGCCATGGAGAGCTTTCACCTGTCTGACATACTAAGTCATAGTGGTAGCACAGAGTTTGGCTGCATTCTTGCAGACACTCATGCACCAGTTTCACCTGGATTGCCCATACAGACCCATAAACAACAGTTCCATGCTTTAGTCATGAGGCTTAAAGCTCATTCTGTTTTAGTGGCCCTGTGATACTTTATCCAAATTTCTGCCTGTTTCTCTTTCTTTCTCACATGCACTCAATTACCTGTTGTGTCATCCTAGGCTTCCTGCACCCCTCCCCCCAATATCCTGTGCAAGTGATGAAAACTATGCCATATCCTTGTTTTCTGTCTTTTGGATTCAAGTAAGCTGTGTGCCTGATGCTCAGGGTCCATAGCTGACTTAGTGCTTAGAATATCTGTTTTTGTGATGCTGTTTTGCTAATTGTACTGCTTTCTTACAAGTTTTTGTAATGTGTACATGCCTCCTGCATGTTTACAGCAAGAAAAGGTGGACCAAGCAATAAAAAATTGGGACAAAGTATGAACAATAGGGAGAATGTTTCAATATTTTGGTCTTACAAAGCTACAGACAGTTGGTAGAATCAAACAGTTTTTGCATCAGTATTTTTAAGATTTTTTTTCTGAGAGATATGAAGTTTGAAATTGGAATGCGTGTCATTAATTTCTAACATCTGTCTTAAATGATTTGTAAGGACAAAAGTATGAAGTCAAACTGAGGACATTCGGTAACCATCACTACTTTTGAGAGGTATGAATGTGTGAATCTTTGATGCCTGAGGCCTATTACTTGATAGAGGACACAGTTATTTACGTAAGTTGCTGCTATCACATGTTGAAGTCATTACTGTAAAAATTAACCACCTTTTACTTACTTACATTATCAAGTAACAGTATTCGATGTTATGCCATTCGTTTGTATTACTACACATTTTTTTTCTATTCCAGGCTCATCACTTACCTTGCAAATCGGGCAGTTGCTACAGTTTTAGTTCAGAGCTGACTCTGTCTGATGCTAGGAGTACACAGCCACTACATGGGTAGGTAAAGATTATGAGTATTGCAAGGCATCAATGTTACTATGTGTGTGTGTAGGATAAAGGCTTTAGCCCCTTAGGTGGTGAGTGACTGTGCTGTGCATTGCCTCTTTGCTAATGCAAGGGCATATTGATAACACCTACATCCACCTGCACCCACAGCAGCTGCTGGTTCCTCCTCTGACTCCTCACCTGCATGTGGCTCTGGTGACCTTGACATTGGTGGTGGTGTGATGTGTGCTCCTTCCCCTTGTTGATCCTGCTGAAGTGATTTTCTCAAGATGATGTTGCAAAGCAAGCACAGATGGTGAAGATTTCAGTACATGTATATGGATTGTACTACAGGGCTCCCCCAGATGTATCTAAGCACTGGAACTGTGACTTCAGTGGCCCAAACACACACTCTATGATATTTCTGGTTTGAGCATGTGCCTCATTATGGTATTCTTCAGTGTGTGTGAATGTGCATTTCTGATTGGCATCATCTGCCACAGTTACAGTGCATAACATGTATCCCCCAGTAAATGACCCCATTGAATGTCATCCCTGGTGAAAATCGGATACAGTTGGACGTTGTGCCAGATAAGTGAATTGTGGTAACTGCTTAGGTTGCCAGTACACACATTCAAGGTGATTCCCTTAGCATTACACATGACTTGGCAGTTAATGGAGTGGAAGCCCTTTCTATTTATGTAGACCCTTCCCTATTCCCCAGGTGATGCTTTGATTTCTATATCTGTATAATCTATGACACCTGGTACTTTAGGGAAGTGTGCTACAGGGTAGGACTCCTGCATATTTGTGGCCCTGCCTTCAGGAGTACTGGGAAAATATATGTGGTCACTGGCATGTTGTTGCATAACATTCAGGAATTGATGAGGGATCCTGAATGCCTATGACACCCCCACCATGTCCCCTGTTGTCTCTGAAAGGTTCCTGTAGCAAAAATTCTAAGTGCTACACATACATTTGTCTCCCCCAGTATTGGTTCCCTTCTGTTTCCCTTGGTCTGAGTTGAGGATGACAGAGGTTGCAGAGTTCCTGTAGTGTGTCTCTGCCCACCCTGCAGTGCTCTACAATTTCCACCTCATGCAGATGATGATAAGCTAAACGGTATCTGAAAACTCTTCTCCTTCTTGGCTGTGGTCTATTAGTATCAGCAGCAGCATAGATTTCAGCCTGTTGCATGTACACATGAATTAAAGGAACAGCAGCCTCAAACATTTTTTCTATGCAGGTTCCTTTCCGTGGCTGTATTGCAATCGGTTTTGAAATTTGCAGGAAAAACCAGCACTGAGTCTGCACAGTTGCTTTATAGCTTTTTGAATAGCTCCTCCATCTTGAATTAGTGGATTAGCATGCAATTCTGATGCTTATGCTGTAATTAGCATACCACTGTGTTTACCATGTTTGCGTGGCTCTGCACACTGTGTAGAGCTGCTTACTGAATACAATTCAGTGTGCTACCATGTGCAAGTTGCGCCATGACACACACACAGTTTTAGCGGCTTACGTAGGGTTTATTGATTCTGCACCAATATCTTTATATAAATTTTCTTCAAATTTTTCTTGATCTTATCTCACACTATGCTTAATTTGTCTGTCCAGCTCATTTATTTCAGTTTTCAAAGTCATAGCTCAGCCTCTTTTCTATTTCTTATATTTGCTGACTTATGGAAATATGTCCTTGTGATGCTGTGTGCCTACATCCTGATGTTAAACATTTTTTTTTATTTTTTCATTCAAACAATTTCTCTTTTAAAACTTTTCACATTCCTTCTGCAGTTTTTCCACTGAATGCATCATTCCGATTAGTTTTACACAGTGATTGTTTTGCTTCCATATAATCTGTAATTAACCTTCTGTGCATTGGTTTACATTTGAGTTTGGATGAATTGTCTAGCAAAAAATTAATCTTTATATCCCCATCCTCACTACACATAAATGATGGTAAAACCTGACATAAAGCAACAGTAATTTATTTAGGGACACAAACAATGTCTAGTATGTTTCTTTCCCTGGTAGGCTTTTTTACAATCTGAAGCAAGTGTTTTCCTGAGTTTATATGCTGGGAATAATTTCTTTTCTAATGTTGTTGAAAGACTGTTATTCCTGTCTGTTTCTGGTAAATTTAAGTACCCATCCACTATTTATTCTTCCTTCCTGTGTTTTATGCAAGAAATGTATGAATTCCTCTAGGTCATCAGCACTTGACTTTGGTGGCCTATACACTCCAACCATTGTTATATGTTTCAGGGTTGTCTTAATTGTTAGTTACACAAACTACAGTATCGGTATTACCATTGAACATGTAATAATCAGAAGTCACATAACATTTTTAAATTCCTGTTATAACACCTCCACGTTATTTTTTGTTAGAATGTCTGTTGCAGTAAAAACATCTATACCCTGACAAAGGTTTCCAGTCACTACTCTTTAGCAATGTTTTACAAACAATAACAACATGAATCTTATGGGAATTTAGCAAATTTTCCATTAAAAATGTGATTAAAACTCCCACCCAGTTCCTAATGCTAAACACAGTTTTCTCTCCCTAACACTAAACATAAAATTCCCCCTCACTAAATCTAAAATTTTGTTCACCATTCCTAAATTTAAATTCACTGATTGCTCTCTAAACCTAGAACTCCAGTCCCTTCTCCTTAAGCCTAAAGTCCCTAATTTCTCCCTAATCGTAAACATGCCTCCTACTTTATAAGCTTAAACCCCTTCTGCTGCTCCATAAACCCAAATCCTTTTCCTGAGTGCGGAATAATAAGTTGCAGTTGTGTAACGTCTTCCACAACAGTAACTTTCAAGAATGGTAAGTGTAGAAAATAGGGGTGAGCATGGGAGTGGTGGGAGTGTAGATCAGAATGTCCTTGTGTAGATCAGAATGTCCTTCCTTATCACTGTTGCAGGATTCTTTACTCTGGGGATATCCAGCCGAGGTTAGTTAAATATTTGGCCAGCATAACAAAGCCTTTACATTTTGTGTGTGCCATAAGTCAGATGTATTTTCTAGGTGTAAGGAGTAGGGTACATATGTGATATAAGAGCACCTAATCCTCAGAGCTGAAATGCCCTAGATGAACTACAGCAACCCCAGAAAAAATAATAACACATACATCCAGAAAGGGAAGAAGATGAAGAAGAAGAAGATAAAAGAAAGAGCCTTCAGCCAGAAGGAAAACAACAGAAAGTAACAGGGGCTTGGAGGGAGGGATAGAATACTGCAACAATAAGAAGAAGGACCTCTACTGCTATTGTAAGATCTTCAACAAGTGTATTAAGTCCTTCCCTATCACTGTTGCAGTATTCTTTATTCCTGGGAGTGTATAAAAGCTATTGTAAAGTATGGGAGGAGGAAACCATGGAAGAAACCTCCAAAAACATATGAAAGATGGCCATGGCAAAACCCACCCTAGCCCTGGAAATGACATTCAACTTGTAATGTTTGGTGAATGTGTGAACAGAAGACTAAGTGGCAGCTTCCAAGATATATCTAGTATCCAAAGCCTTGAAAAAAGAAGAGGCCACTGCCCTGATAGAATGAACACCGAAGAGGAAAACTGCTTGCCATGAAAAGAACAGCAAAAAGAAATGGAAACAAAAAGCTGATATGTTTTGTCTTGTCTAAGTAATATCTGAGTTGTCTATGTAAATCTGAGGTGTTAAAAACCTGATTACTAAGATCCTGTGCAGAAGGAAAAAAAAGAAGGAAGATGAATGAACTGATTCAAGGACAAATCACTGTTACCTTGGGCATAAAAGAAGATGAATATGCTAAGCCAGACTTGTGCAACTCACACAGAAAGAAAGGACAATAGAACCCCCACAGAAAAAGGCTTAATGTCATGCTTGAGACATCAAATAGAAAATATCTTCCATTTAGCCACATGTAATTTTCTAGCAGTGGGTTTTCTTGTCTGCAAAACCCAAAGCATGTCCTCAGAAAATTGGTGTCTAAAAGGAATCAAAACTCTACCACTCAAAGTGCCAACTGAAGGGTGGGTAAGTGAGGGACTCCTTATCCTGTGTGAGAATATCCATTCTGTGAGGTAACTTGTGATGACTGCTACTGACTCGATGAAATA
Source organism: Protopterus annectens (assembly GCF_019279795.1). NCBI lineage: Eukaryota > Metazoa > Chordata > Ceratodontiformes > Protopteridae > Protopterus > Protopterus annectens. Next base: position 1,011,397,935 of record NC_056725.1, read on the forward strand.
GAAATGAGGACTAGAGCTGTCTGGGCCAAAAGGGAGTCACTGGCAAGGTTTTCAGTGTGTCCCACATGATCTTGTGCAGGACACGTTCCAACCCGAAGATTTGCTAATCTTGAACAGAAGTGGAAAGTTGTCTGTTCAGAGTGGAGGCAAAAAGATCTACTTGAGGAGTACCCCACCAATGTACACCCTATGAAGCATCCATTCATAACGATTTGTCCTAGACATGCCCCAGAGTCTGCCAACATATTGTGCTCTGAATGAATGTAGACCACATGAAGAACCAAGTGATGTCAGACTGCAAGATCCCAAGCCTGAAGATCTAGCCTGCAAAGAAGGTAAGATGTTGTGCCCCCTTGCTTGTTGATGTACCATATGGCTGTGGTCGGTAAAAACCTTTAGATGAGCTGGAACTTAAAGGTAGTGAAAAGCCTGGAGAGCTAGAGGTAGAGCCCTCATCTCCTTGATGTTAACATGGTCTGCAGTTGCTGATGTAACCAAAGACCATGGACTTTAAGGTTGTTGGAGTAGGCCCCTCAACCATGATCAGAAGTATCCGTTTAAAGCTCCTGAGTTGGGAGAGGAGCCTGAAAAAGCAGACTTGGATTCAGGGGAAATCTGATAAATCCACCAGTGGAGCTCTAGCTTGAGACAAGGCGAAAGAAGAACCAGATACTCCAGAAGATGGCAGTGCTTGAGCAAAACAGTATTGAGATACCATTGAAATTTCCTTATGTGGAGTTTGGTAAAAAGAACCATGAGAATGATGGATGCCACGTATACTAGAGGTATAGAAATTTCCTTGTAGGAAAGACTAGAAGGGGAAGAAGAGACTGGAAATAATCAATCAAAGACAGGACCATGGGAGATGGGAAACAAGCCAACATCAGAATGTTCTGAATCTTGAAACCCAGTTACACCTGTTCCGGAGAGGGACTCAACACAGTCTTTTTGAAACTTGAAAAATAACCCCACACTGCACAGAAGAAGCATAGTGAAGTGTAGTTCCTGAAGCAGGAGCTGCTCCGAGGGGCATGGATCAAAAGTTCGTCCAAATAAGGGAATATTTCAATTACCTGAAGTCTGTAAAAGGGTGCCTCAAGGACCAGATATTTGGTAAATACCCTTTCAGCTGTAGAAAGACTAAAAGGCCAAGCAGAGAACTGATAATATGAGGAAGAAACAGAGAATGGAAAAAATTTCCACAAGAGATAGTGAATTGGAATGTGGAGCTAAGCATCCTTCAAACTCAGATATACTGGAAAGACTTGAAGTAGCAACAGAGAGAAAAGTGCCTGAAGAGACAACACAACCTGAAGGAGGGGACCTTGAAAAAGGTGTTGAGAAAAGACAGGCCTAGAATGAGTCTGCACAACCTCTCCTTCCTGCAGAAACATCCTGTAATAAAAACCTGCTGCTTGCTGAGACAAGGGGACATATTGGATGGTTCCCTGTACCATCAGATCCTGAAGAACCAAAAGAAAATATAGGAACTGGCAAGGAAGAGGTTGAGAAAGGCCTGTGAATGGAGGAAGGGACTTCCAGGCCATAAAATAACCATTTTGGATAATGGAAAATACACATGCATCCGTAGTTATCTGTTGCCAAACAGGGAAAGAAAATGTCCACCTGAAGGACAGAGAAATTTGGCCAAGGGGTAGGCACACCTGAATGTCAAATAGAAGCAGATTTGTTAGGAAAAGGAGACTTTTGACTCTTAGAACCTTGAGAAGGCTTGTCTGGCAAAACTGTCCTAGAAGCCCTCTTCCCCCTAGAAGACTGTTTAGGCTGCCTATGAACAAAGGAAGGCTTAGAAGAATAATTAATCTGAAACTTAGGAAAAGAGATTGAGATCTGTTTCAAATCCTGCATAACGTTACTCTTATCCTGAAGGGTATTAAACAATTCAGTCACATCACTGCCAAAGAGATCTTGGTTGTCTAAGGGGAAATCTAGTAATTTGGCCTTGATGTTTTCAGGCATAGCCTGGAGGTGCAGCAAAGAATACTTCCTCATAACAGATCTAGATGCAGCTGCCCTACAGGAGGCATCAGCAGCATTATAAATACATTTAATAGAATGATGAACCACTTGAGAAGCAGAACTCAAAAGGGAAATGGCAGAAGTCTTACCCTCCAAATTAGGCATATCAACCAGAATGCCCCCAGGTTTGGAGAGACCAGCCAGGACATACCTAGTCATATGGGTCTGCTAATTAATAGCCCTGTAAACTAAAGTAGCAGAGGTATTTTACCATACCTGTCCATACCATGACTGTCCTTATCAAAAGGTACAAGTTTAGAAGAAGACAGCAACTTGGATGCTTTATCAGTAGCTGATTACAGCAGGATCAGAGGAAGGGCTTCAGGAACTTTATAGAACCTGTCCAGTTTCTTAGAGGCATGAGTTTGAGAGTCGGGGACCTGAGAATTTGCTTTAAAAAGTATTTAGTAGGAAAGCCAGCATTGGAAGGATTGCAGAAGGCCAAGAAGAATCTATTTGCAAGAGTTCATTGTATCCTTTTTGAAAATCAGAAACCCAGGAACAGTCCTACTTAAATGTTTCATCATACAAACCACTGTATCCCCAAAAGACAATGCTTCCATAGGAAAGTCAGGAGAAATAGAATCCTATTCCTCAGACTCCAGGGCAAGGGGAGAGGGGATCTGAGAGAAGTACGCCAAGGACTCCTCACCAGACTCTAGGTCTTCATCAGATGAGTCCCAGGGATATCACAAAGGAATGGAAGACCAGGGAACAGAAGCAGGAACAGATAATCCTTGAGGGGGTTTACACTGAAAGGCCCCTGAGTAAAATCCTGAAATTCTTTGCGTGGATCCTTAGCCACAGAGGCCGCAGGCCTAATTTTCTACTTCTTTTTAAAGGAACATCAGTTTTAACAAATCTAGGAAGTTCACACCCCTGCCTAGATTCAACAAGGATATGATGCACCTTTTCCCTAACAAGCATTTGGGAAAATTCCGTAGTCCCCTCTGAAAAAATCAACCATGTTTCCCCTGTCCACATCTAAACCATACAATGGTACAGCCTCAGTAGTCATGTGGATAGGTAGCACCATGTTGTCATCTAAATGGGTCGCAGCAAAAGGAGCTCACAAGGACACTGGAGGGTCCTTGGATCCATTTTCACCTTTTTGGCTTTCTGTTTAAGCAGTGGCCGAACATCAGGGTGGGTGGAGTTAGCCATGGTGCCCTGAGCTAAACATGTCAACTGCTGGGATTCTCCAAATAAATGGAAAGAGAGGACATATGACTGCAGAGTGTCTTAGGGATAAACGCCTGACAACTCTCATACTGCATATAATCGTGGGAAGCACCCAAACTAAAAAGGCACTATTCATGTCTATCTTATGGGGAATTTGCCTCCCACACTCATATATTCCCTTCTTTGATGTCATATAAACTAAGGTAATAGTACAAAAAAGAAAGAAGAGACCCCAATGGGGCACTTATCTGTAGAAGACTCAGTAGTGGAACCAACTTGGTAAATGAATTGCAGACTGAATTCAAACATAGTGTTTAGACTACAGGCTAAAGAAGTTCTGCAGGCTTAAGTGCTTATACTTCACATATGTACCTTATGCCTTGCACATAGGACATACATCTGCCCGGAAGGTGTAAAGACTTCAGTATGCTGATCAGAAGTTTGGTTATCCTTGGCAGGGTATGCCACGGGTAAAGACTACTGCAACAATGATAAGGAAGGACATCCTAATCTACAATCCCACCCCCCATCCCAGTTTCAACACTTACCATGCTTGAACTAATTTTCTGAGTTTACATGTAAGCAGCAGCCTATATGAGCTACAAGATAGTTGAGTCCCTGGTTGTGAGATGAGGGTCTTCAAGCAGCTGAGAATCAGGCATTTGTAGAAGCCCCACTTTTGGTTACATTAGATGAATCTCCATGTCATTTGGTAACATATCGGGAATTCTGTAAAATGAATATGTATGTTGTAATAGAGTTGAGAATGCTTGAATCAAACTGCATGCTTATAGTTTTCTCCATACACTAGTTAAACTGACCAGTTCATTTCTTTACTGTGACATCACTATATATAAAAAAATATGTGTGACTGTGTGTGTGTGTGTGTGTGTGTGTGTGTGTGTGTGTGTGTGTGTGTGTGTGTGTGTGTGTGCTTGCATGTGTGTATGTGTGTGTGTGTGTGTGTGTGTGTGCCTGTGTTTGTGTTTCTGTATGATATCTAACTAGCTAGCTAGCTATTTGCAGTTATATATGGAATTACCAATTTTTAGAGCTTCCTTCCTTTGTATTCTGATAAAAAGTACATTTTTCAGATATAATCTCTTGGTTAGCAAAGAGCCACAAATAAATAAATAAATAAATAGATACCTTACCAAAATGCCCACCTAGCTAGCTACCTACACACTTATATAATTACATCCACACTTAACAAATTCATTTTTATTGAGTATGTGAGTAATCTTTAGAACACAGGGCAAATATTGAAAGTTAGTTTTTGTTATCCCTGTGGAGCTGCACAAACTTTTAATGCCATTACTTTAAGAAGAACAAAATAATGTTGTCATAAATAAACCCGGCATGAAATAAGCACTTCTGAAAGGAGCCTGTGTGAAAACAGCCAAAACTGCAGGAATAATTCAGAGAAGTTTATGATGCTTTGCCATGAAACATAAATTCTGTTTAGAAAAAAAGATGAGTATAAAGCTTAAAAACTGAGCACTTCAGAAAAAATCTTGCAGTAAATAACTGAAGTTTAAAGTTTCAATATGAACTTTTTAAAATGAGGTACACTTCAAGTAACTAGGGAACATGTGCACCATGCAGACTATAAAATCATTGGTTAAGTATTTAACCTTGTAGGATACATTGCCCTCATTTTCAACTCAGTGTTTTAGTGGTTATTTATTATTATTATTATTTTTTTTACAATGGGGTGGATCATTAATGAAAAGTGTTACTGCTCATCCCATTATTTGGTGACTACACTGGGATCATACACTATTAATTCACTGGTACTGAACCATAAATGCTTCTTCTCTCCCAGGTCTGAAGTGCATTTGTTCATAAGTTTAATGGAGCAAACCTACAAAATATTGTACCTTAATACCTTTTCAACATATCTGAAAACCATATAAGATGAAGGGAGAACAGTGATGAGATCACGTCTAGCATGAGCCCATTCGTATCATTCATATACTGCAGTCATTTGTAACAGAACATGGGAAGTTTCCTCATATACAACATACATTTTAAGAACTTCAAAAATAGCTTTAAATTCATAAAAAAATAGCTATATGTGTGAATTTATAAACCAGAAGCATTAGAATTTATAAAAAACGATAATTCCATGTTTCTGGTACAGGTTCTCCTAAACATCTTTCGGTATTTTTTGGCTGTCAAAGACTAGCTGTTTTCACCTTTCAGTACTTCCGTCTAAGAAAACAGGTACATCATGTAGTCTGGTGACTTTACATCATCAAAATTCATGACAATCACTGACTCCTAAAGCTGTAACAAGTGAGTTAGTTTCTAACTCCCACAGTCCATATAAACGTTTGTTTAACAAATCCTATATTTATGATCTGTGGCAGCTGCAATCACCATGATTAACACAAATGTAGCCAGAAGGACCCTAGTCTGTCATGAAATAATTCCCATGTGTACCTACCATTGTTAACAATAATGACACACACACAGATAGAAACAGGCACACACATATATGCGCAGGCGCACACACACACACACACACACACACACACACACACACACACACACACGCACGCACGCACGCACGCACACACACACACACACAAAAATATGCATATTTCTGTGGATTTCATCTGGATGAAAGGAAATGCTGTAAAGCATCCCTCTTTGACATGCAATAATAAGCTCACATGTTCTTATTCATTGTATACAGCTACTATTTTCCAGTTGTTATATTTTAGCAGCAGAAAGCAATTCAAATTTGTCTTTTTTATGTTCATTTCTGATCAGGATGAAAGAAAGCCTTGTTTTTCTTGTTCCTGTACCTGTGATTTAGTAGAAAGTTAATAAGATAACTGGTGACCTGCTAGAGAATCACTTAAGAATGTCTCTGAGAGCTTCAAACAACTTCTTAGTCTATTAATTTCTGAACAGGAGGTGTCCTGCAGACCAGCTGTTAATTTCCCTTCACTGACCACATCTTCACCTGGTACATATAAAAGCACAATTTTCCTTCTTGCTGTTTATACTGTGTTCATATCACAGCCCTGTTCTGAAACCACTTCGATTTTATAGTGTCAGGCCAGGACAGAAGAGTAGGAATCTCTTGTCTAGCAAGAGATGATTTTATAAGATTGGTGTGAATTCCAATTCCTCCTAATTGTTGGGTATCAAAGTTCTTACAAATAAGTACACTTTTGTATGATTCAAAAATCTCTGGGAAGAAAGAGCAAGTAAACACATTGTTGTATTAAAAGAAGGCCAATCGTTAAGCAAAATATGTGCTAAGATTCTAGTAGTAAAAGACAGCAGAAGTGTAGTGCAAAGGCTGTGTATCAGTGATGTTATTGGAGCAATTCTGATTGGTCATGTGTTATCCCCATTATTCCAATGGCTGTGTATCAGTGATGTTATTGGAGCAATTCTGATTGGTCATGTGTTATCCCCATTATTCCAATGGCTGTGGAGCAGTGATGTTATTGGAGCAATTCTGATTGGTCATGTGTTATCCCCATTATTCCAATGGCTGTGGAGCAGTGATTTTACTGGAGGAATTCAAATTGATGCTATTTTACCATATCACCCAAATGTCTATGGAGCAGTGATCTTTTAAGAGACATTTTGATGTGTAGCTGTGTTGCCCCATCTATAGGCATCTCTCTAGGATGACGAAGACTTCATTTATCTCCCTACCAAGTCAGTCATGATCCAGAGGACTATATTTCCACACAAATACATCTAAACCAATACCACTGTCAGTGCAACTGGGGTGCAGTGAGCTCTGGGGCAGTAAAGTGCCACTGAATATCTTTAGAATTTTGATGTAAATCTGGCACAGTTGGAGTTTTCTTTGATGGCAGCAGCTGTGGGGACTATGCAGGATGTTGTTCTACTGAGGATCCCATGGAGGAGAGACAGAGAAACAAAGATAATAAGGAAATAACTCCTGATATGGGGATTCTATTACTAGGAGGATAGAACCATGAAATCAAAGAGATGGGATGGGTATGCCAGCTTGGTACCACAGGGTAAGAGAACACATTTTTTAGAATCATGACAGCAGCAGCTGCATAGAGAATGGTCCTGGATGTTACTATTCACGTATCAGTAAAGAATGAGATAGAGGCAGCACAAAAGGGTTTTGTAAACATTTCATAGGATCATAGGAAGTTACTAGTCTATTGGCCCTGAAGCCCTTATAATCCTAGCCAAGATTTCAGCCCATGCATAGACAAGTCAGCACCTGATGCCCCTGTCCAGCAGGGACACAGGTGGAATCCCAGGGGTGTATTTTCTATTTCCCATCCAGTTATCCAGATTGCACTTAAAAAGGGGTAAAGACATACTTTGCTTGACATGGAGAGGGAGTCTATTGCATAGATGGCAGAGTCTCTGGGACACAAATCTGCCCCATCAGCAAGTCCTATTGATGTCACAGACCAGGGTGAGGCTGAATGTGTGGGTTACTCTAGTGGAGCTTGACTTGTGGATATGTAGCATTCCCGTCAAGGTGGGGTCCGAGATCACCTTTTATGCCATTCAGAGATCACCTCAGAGGAGTCTCTATGAAGCAGAGTAGAGGGATAGGGCTTTTAGCCTATCTGTGTATGGTAGGTTTTTGAGGCCCTGGATTCTCCTGGTAAGGAACTGGTCTCTCCAGCTGTTGCATGTGTTTTACGAGGTGCATCCCGAATAGGGCATTGTACTCAATAATGGGCCTTATAAGGGAAGAATGCAGAGATGTTATGACCTCCTTGTCCCTGGATGAAATACCTTACTTATGAGGTGGACCATGTAAAAATCTTTCCATACAATAGAAGCAACATGGTGGTCAAAAGTCAGGCTGCTATCAATCTGGGTGCCCAAATCCCTCACAACTGACTGTGTGCTTAGAACATTGTTATTAATGTGATAATTTGTGGGGGCATCTCTCTCCCCAAAGGGGATGATGATACATTTTTTTGTATTCAGCTTGAGGCCATGTTTCTGGTACCAGTCATTTGGGTGAGACCCTCTTGGAGGATGTCCATGTCACTAGGGGATTTGATGACAGCTCCCAACTTGCAGTCATCTGCAAACTTGGTCAGCTATAGCCCAGTGATTTTGGCCTGTACTGCAGAAAAGTATATCCCAAATAACAGCAGTCCCAAGACCGAACCCTGGGGTACACCACCACTCGATACAAGTCTACTGATTGAGGTGACTTCCCCTATTTTGACTAGGTGAGTTCTATCAGTGAGCCAGTTAGCTGCCCATCTGGTAACATTCAGATTGATGCCTAGTTGAGAGAGTTTATCTATTATGCCCGAGTGGGGAATAGTGTTGACGGCTTTGGCCAGGTCAAGGTAGCCGGTGTGCACTGTCTTTCCCTCATCCATGGCTTTGGTGACTGTCTCAAAAAATCAACCAAATTTAACAGACATGACCTCCCCTTGATGAAGCCAAACTGTGTGGGATCGAATGTTTGGAGGCTGCCAATGTCCTTGTTAATGAGGTCCATGATAATCCATCCCATGGCCTTGCAGATCAGGCTAGTTAGGCTGATGAGTCTATAATTTCCTGGATCAGTGAACGCTCCACCTTTGTGTAAAAGGATGACAGTGGCTGGCCTCCACTCAGCTTGGACAAAACCAGTACTCAGGCTTTGGCTGAATAGGGTGCCTAATGGTGCTGCAAGTTCCTGCCTGAGTTCATGTAGGATGCAGCCTGAGATGTTATCAGGTCCCATGGAGGCTATATTTTTTGCCTTTGAGAGAGCAGTGATGACCTGATCCCTAGATATAAGGGGAAGGGAGCAGGCACTAAGAATGTCCTGATTTACTGATGGGGGGACAGAGGGGTGACATTTTTGCTGAATCTGTCAGCCAGCAAGTTTGCTATATCTACTGCCTTTGTATATATGGTGTCCTTGACCACCAGTTCTGAACAGATATGGATGCTACCTTTGAGATTACGGACATATGTGAAGAAGGCCTTATGATTTAGATGTCCCTCAAACAGAGCATGTAGTAACATTCTCTGAGGTGCTACCTGCCCATGATGTGAACAAAGACAGGATGCACTGCATCACACTTTCCAAGACCTGATTCAATAGCATGCATGCAGCTCAGGTCTTTGACATCATCAGGAACTGGAACCAACCCAGAGACTGCAGTTCTCCACTGGTATAATAGTCTGCTTCTATCTGGGAGTAGAAACTGGATCCTAAGGACTTAACTATCTCATTGGCAGTTATATTTAAATTAGTCAAAGTGAAGTACAAGAAAAAAGGCAGAAGCAAAATTCTGCCTCCTCCTTTCAGATTATCAGGGTTATTAGTGATGCAGATGGCACAAGAAAAATGATGTAAGAAGATCTGTAATAAATATGATAAGAGGAGTAACCATCATCAAGAATCAGGTAACATGGACAATATAAATGAAAACTGGAGCACAGTGGACACCAGTATCCATAGTCTAGGTACAAAAACACTACTTTCTGGGCATTCATGGAATAACAGTATCGTAATACTTTATCAATTAAAGGTAAATAAATAAATAAACATAGTATGCATAGCACCCTGATCAGAAATAAATTTACCAGGCAGCAAATATACAGTGAAAGGACATATGTAAAAATAGAGAAGTGGAGAAGTATATCTAACTGTATGTATGTGTGTGTGCTATGCTTGGCTGTGTCTTTATTAATGTAGTTATTAAATATAAAAAGATAAGTAATTTTTTAAGTATTTCATATCAAATTAATTATATTTCTTCTTTAAATTCAGTTTGATTACTGATGTTACATTTGTAAACTTTAATCTATTTCATGTATCTGCAATATAATATAAATCATTAAAATAGTGCTGCTGAAATCAGAACCTTATCGTTTTCTCCTTCAGTGTTACTAAGTGAATTGGTACTCTTCAGTTGGAAAAATACCTCTCAATCTGCAAATATTGAAAATAGTAACAAAGGCCCCTGAAAAATAGAAACATACAGCTAAAAATGTGCAAATCTAATTAGCATAAAATATGAATACCAAATGGCGCACAACTCCCCTGGCTTCTAGGAGGTATGTATGTTACTATTCAAAAACATATATAAAAACAATCAACAACAAAAATGATGAAAAAATATAAGCACATTATCAAAGAGGCAGTGTAAAATCTGTAGACTTTAATGAACTACGTCACAAAATTCTACCAGACAAGGTCACTTATTTTTGTTTCATAAAAAGGGAGTTGTGAGATGTGTGTGTTCTTTCTTTAAATTACTGTTGCCACTAGCATGTGTGTCATATAGTGTGTTTTTTGTGCACTAGACAGGGAAGGCACAGTGGCACAGCAGATAGTGTTGTCACCTCACAGCTAGAGGCTACCAGTTCAGTTCTCAGCTGGGCTGCCTTCTGTCTGAAGTCTGCATGCCCTCCCTGTGTTTGTGTGAGGTTTCCTCTGGCTACTTCAGTTTCCTTCCACATTCCAAAGATATGCAGTAGATGGATTTGACACTCTAAATTGACCATAGGTGTGAGTGTGCATGCAAGTGTGTGTTGTGGAAGAAATACATATTGCAATAGGGCTAATCAACTACTAGTGCAAACCTTGGCTCTAGAGGACTGTCACTGTTGAAGTGACAACCCAACTCCATGCGCAAAAATGGAAAAGGGGGTTGTGGATGAATGGATGGATGAGGGTGATATAGAAAATTGTGTGAAAGGGTAAATTAAGACTGAAAATAGGGACATCTTATACAAGAGTAAATCATGCCTCCAAAATAGGGACAGTTGAGTGGTCTGGTTGAAGACGATGTGCTCAAGATAGAGGGTGGCAATAACCTGGAGAGTAAGTAGTACCTTGTGGACCCAGCAGCCATTAGGTTACTGGTACAACTGGTACCATGGTACTGGTTCAAACACACTTTGCTTTGAATTCAGATTTCCATACTATAGGCCTTTTTAGGAAACTGGATTTATTTTTGACTGAACCTTGATCAATGGATTTTTTGTTTTTGTTTTCATTTGTTTTGTATTTGTATGCATTAATTACACCTTTCTTTGTTGATTTTGTAGCATTCATTGCAGTTTTCTTTTGGTTGAAGCATCTGTTTAGCTTGCAAATGTTCCTCTGTCAGTGGTATTAGTATATGTCACCTTTCCTATTCATTTTAGGCTGGGAATTAAAACATTTATTTTCTTTTCTTTTCTGAGCCACTAGAATTATAGAGAGCACCTTCTGTCCTTATAAGGAAGAACAGGCTCTTGTACTTTGTTTGGACCGCTGTTCTTGACTGGAAGCTTGTTTGTATGGGCGAGTATCTAGCTTGGGTTGTCTAGCCTTGTAGACTGAATTATTTTGGTTTGGGGGTTTTTGCATTGTCCTGCAGAACTGGGATACTGGATTTAAATTTTAATTGGTATCCCAACTTTATTCTGGTGAGTTTGAGCCAGTAGGTTTCTTTTCATTCCTCTTAATACAAAACTTAGATTTTTAGAAGACAGTTATGGCTGGTTCAATCTTTCTTTTATCCTATCAGCCTATTTTTTATCCATGTTTGATGTAGTCTTTCCATGATAACTGGTATTGATTTTGTAATGTGCTTCAGTTTAGGTTTTCATAAATGTATTCGTTATTTAGTTGAGTTTAAGATAAGCTGTGGTTTTTAACGAGGTCCTGTTTAGCTGGGATGAAAGGATAGCCACTAAGAACTTGCCTTCAATGAGGAGTTTTTCCTTAACCCACACTGGCAGTGAAGGTCTCATGTTGATCTAGGGTAAGCAGAGATATGATATAGGCTTTTATATGAGCTCTGACAGGTGGTGGGGTAGTGGAGCAGCTGTCACTTTTCTTTGAGACCTTTTTCTCTGGTACATGTCTTGATGTTTGGCAGATGGATAGCCATAAGGAAAAATGTCATGCTATGGCCAGATACAGTGTTTATCATTTTACTTCCTCTACATGGAGAGCACATTGATGCTGCACACTTCTTTTGAAGTAGGCTAGACACCTTGGTAGTAGTTTATAGTCATTGTGCTTATTAGCTTATTTTCCAGGGCTTCCTCATTAGAAGGGTGATGTGTCTCCTTGTTTGGATAGTTGATAGAATTTAAATACCCGCTATTTTACAGTGACTGTTAATTCAGTTTTGACTGTACTTTTGGGACCTGGAGATATCACTCACTCAGACTGGCTTTCTGTTTTGGTAGCCTGTCTGCTCCCTGCCAGCAATATCTTTTACTGTGGTAGCTTGTGCTCTTAGCATGCAAGTCTCCTTCAGCTGCATGATGCTTGAGCACCCATTATACGCAGATTCTCATGATACAGTTCCTCAGCTGTATCCCTTAGACATCTTCTCCATCAGTGTTTCAAGTATGTGCTTTGATGTTCTCTTATTACAATAGCAGATATCACACACCTTATGAATGTGTATGGGAACAGGTCTGGAATGCAATTTTCTTTTTAACTTGTATCCCCCTTTTATTCCAGTCATCTCACATCAGTGGGTTTCTTTTCCTTCTTCCTATCACCTTACTGGGACTTTTGGAGGATGTTTGGCTAGTTACAGTCCTGTTTATCTATATCTGACATGGTCTTTCAGTGATATCTAGTATTAGTTTTATCACGATTGTTTTGTTTCTTACAGTTCCACTATATGTAGCTGGTGGCATGGCAAAACAACACCTTGCTGGGATATTTTAGTACTGACTTCAGCAGCTAGGTAAGAAACAAAAATATCCCCCTTTCAGCCTGGTACCCCTATGGGGTACTGTATTTCTTATCTTTCCTGCTAAGTGATTCCTCTCATTTAGAACCCAGATTGGTTCATTACAGTATTCAATCTTGAGCTTTATTTACAGTTTTTAGTTTTAATGTGAATCTAGTGGCCTGATGAAAGCCTGAATTAAAATGAAAGCTCTCACTTAACCTTTGTAATGTGGATGTTTTGATTATAGCAATAAATGAATCTTAAAGGATAGTGAAGTAACACAGTATACCTTCCCATGTTTATTTTTTTTGTTTAGCTATTTGAGTACATCTAGACTATATATATATATATATATATATATATATATATACACACACACACACACACACACACACACACACACACACACACACACACACACACACACACACACACACACACACACACACACATCTTATAAATACATATAAATATATAGATATATACATATATAGGTTTATGGCAATCAGGCAAACTACACTGACTTCAAATCACATTCGCATACATATATTAAAAAACAGAATAATCAAAGTAATACACTTTGAAAACGATACACCTTTTTAAAGTGTTTTTGTGGGGAAGTGCTCACCCTGCACTTCCAATGTGGAGGGACTGTGTATCCCGCTCCCTCAATATCTTAATTGTATTATTTCAGAGATTACACAAGAAGAAAAGAAGAAATTCCATTATTTTCAGAATTTGGCACTCTTGCACAAATCCCACATTTTCATCCACTCAGTCATTTTAATTTGAATGACATGCACTCAATAAGAGAACATTTCAACTAAGTAAAGATGACCACACACACAAACGCACACACACATGTATGTATCTACAGTTACACTAATGAACATCAGTTGATAGCATATATTACATTTTACTCTCTCAACAGCATGCACTGTAAGTTTATATATAATACTTTTGTACAATGGTATATTCTAGAAACAGGCTATGGAAATGTGATGCAACTTTGCAAATGGTGCAACATACACAAATATTTGTTACAACCTACCTTAAAAGCTACACATCAAAAAAACATTATAAGTGCTTATGACTAAACAAATCAGTCTTTAAATGGACTTCCTACTTAACACTAGTCTATTTTCAGGCACCATTATAGTTTACATCATTCATCAGATTATTAATTGCCGTTAAATGTTATGGAGTTGCATTAACTTCCAATGGACAAGAAAACATCTTATTACAGCAGTTCCCTTAATTCACTAATGAAGCATGCAACACTCTGCATCTAAATGCAAAACGCTTCAAAGGGAATTTTGCATGAATGTGACATGGGTTTGTTTGATCTGTATCTCTTATGCTAGGTTCATAGGTGTGTACTAGGCTAATGGCCCTGGAGCCTTTACAAGCCTAGCCCATAGGGGTACCCTGGCATCTTGCCACCCAACCTTAGTTCCTAGTGCCTCTGTCGAGTAGAGCCACTGGAGTGATCCCTGGGGTGAATTTTCTATTTCCCATCCACTCATCAAGATTTTTCTTGAAGAGGGTCAGTGAGGTGCTCTGCTTGACATGTATGGGAAGTCTATTCCATAGCATGGACAGTCTGTGGGTTATGAACCTGTCCCTCCAGCATGTTTTGTTGATTGTGATAATGAAATTGAGGTCGCTGGAGCATGTGGTGTGGAGGGATTGGGATTTCTTTAGATGTAGCATTTCTAACAGAGCTAGGACAGACATGGCTTTGTAAGTCAAAGCAGAGATCACCTCTATGTAGGCGATATGAGACAGGGGATAGCTGGCATTTTTTTAGTCTGTCCATATAGGACAAGTGTTTAAGGCCTGGGATCCTCTTTGTAAGGTACTTTTGCGGCCTCTCCAGTTGTTGCAGGTGTCTAGTGATGTACATGCCAAATGGGGCAGTGTACTCGATGAATGGCCTAATGAGGGAAGAGTAGAGGGAGACAATGACCTCTTTCTTCCTGTATGCAATACTCTTAGTAATGAGATGTGCCACATAGAAGGATTTTCTGACCACAGTGGCAATGTGGTGGTCAAAAGAGAGGTTGCTGTCAACCTGTGCTCCTAGATCTCTTATAATGCTTTTTGTGTTTAGTGGACTACCATCAATGTAATAATTCAAGGGAACCGGGTTTTTCCCAAGGGGGATGACGACACATTTTTTGGCCTTGAGCTTAAGGTTATGGTTCTGACACCAGTCGTTGTTCACATTGAGGCCTTTCTGAAGGATGTCAATAATAGCTCCCAACTTGCAACTGTCTGTGAGCTTTGTCAGCCAGAGTCCCTCCATGTTGTCCTGGACTTCAGAGAAGTAGATACCAAACAGGAGAGGACCCAGGACCGAACCCTGTGGGACTCCTCCTGTGACTGGTCAACAGTCTGACTTGGAGTCAGCTACTTTCATACTGTAGGTTCTATCTGTGAGCCCGTTTGCAACCTATCTAGTGATATAGGGGTTGATGCCTAGTTTAGTGAGATTTTCTATGATTCCTGAGTGGAGAATGGTATCAAAGGCCTTGGCCAGATCAAGGTAGGCTGCATGAACCACCTTGCCTTCATCCACAGCTCTGGTGACTGACTCAAAGAAGTCGACTAAGTTGAGCAGACATTATCTACCCTTCACAAAACCCAGCTCTAGGATCCATAGTTTGGAGATTCCCTATATCCTTGTTTATTAGGTCCATGATGATGCGTTCCATAGCTTTGCATATCAGACTCATCAGGCTAATGGGGCGATAACTCCTGGGGTCTGTAGTCACTCCTCCCTTGTGGAGACGGATGACTGTAGCAGTGCACCATTCGGTACGGACAAAGCCTGAGGTGAGGCTGTGATTGAACAGGGCACACAGGTGAGGTGCCAGTTCACTCTATAGTTCATGTAGAACACAACTGGAGATATTGTCAGGTCCCATAGAAGCTGTATTCTTGGCCTTGGACAGTGCTGTTTTAACCTGTGCAGCAGCAATACTGGGTGCCTGGCAATCTGCTGGTATTGTGATTGTTCCTTTGGGTGGGAGGGGTAAAGTTTGCATGGAATCTGTAGGCAGTATATTGGCAATGACCAGACATGATTCTCCAAACTGAATGCTAACACGACTCGTGTTAGTATATTGGCAATATCTGTTGGGTTGGTTTAGGAGATACCATTGTACAGTAGCTCAGAGCAAATCTGGGTTCTTTACATAACTATAGAAGGCCTTGTGGTTGTCTTTACTACCTGCTGCAATTCTGTTTTCATAGCTAGCTTTAGAGGATTTGATGAGGGATCTCAACCTTTTGTTGAGGCTGATGAGGGAGTTTTTCCAGTCTTGGGACTTCACCTTATTCTGCATCAGTTGCCTCCTTCTGTTGTAGAGTTTGTTTATGGCAGGGGACCACCAGATTGGCTTCCTTTTTTTGAGGAGAGCATCTTGGTTCTACTGGACTGGGTATGGCGAGATCCATACATTTATGTATGTGTTTGTACAGTGCATTGGTGTATGATTCGGTGGTAATGCACCTATTCTCAGTTTGCATGGGTGCCATGAAGTTAGCCACCTCTGTTTTAGGAGCACAAACTTAGCTTTTGGAGAAGTTTTTCATGGTGGTTACCTTTGTGGGAGGGGGTGGGAGGGAGGGATGTGGATTTCCAAGGTGATTAGTTTGTGGTCGGATCTAACCAGGGAGGAGTTGACAATTGGTGTAGAGCAACGGTCATAGGATAATCTTTTCTCTAGACCAATGCATGTCTGCCATTGTATTATGATTCTGATAAGTAAGGGATTTGATTACTAGAGGATCAGTGCTGATGACTTTGGATTGTAATATCGTACTGCAAGGGATGATATGTGTCATGCAATGTCAGGGAATACATGTAGGACAGAATTGCACCTGGCACCCTGTGAACTTCTCCAGCCTGGTATCCCCCCACTCAAGTCAAAGTTCAGAAGTTTGGGAACAATAAACAAAAAGTTAAAGGTCTCAAGATGAATACCAAAACATAAAAATAAAAATAACAATAAATCTTATCTGTACTTTGAAAATGTAGCAAGTTACTTACTATAAATGCAAAAAAGTAGGCTGCTACAGTTAAACCACCCATACTAAGTGCTATAGATATTCAGATGTGACTGCAAATGCATTATCAGCATTGCTTAATGAGGTTTAGAAATCATGTCTTGATAAAGCAATGCTGGTACTTCACCCTTGCACCACTGGTACTTGCTATTCTTGACCCCTAACACACTGAGTCTGGGACCCACCCTACTTACAGTTCAGCTCTGGGGTATTAAGAGACCTAGACAGTCATCTCTCTTCTTAGCAACATCAAGTTGCTTTGATCATGACTGGGTCCATTTCATACATCAATGTGTGGGTGTGGATCAGGCTGCTGGCCTCAAGTAGTAGAGAGGAATATATCATACTGATGCACAGATGAGCAATCGTTTCTATAATCTGTTTCAAAGGAAGGCTGGTGGCCTGTTGCACTAGCGGGAACATGTCACACAACAGTCATCTCTTGGATTTAGTACATCTAATGATATTTTCATTGCTCTATGCTTTACAGTGCTGTACATTTTTGCTGTATAGGGGCCAGTAGCTTTCTTTGTTTGACTTGCAATTTATTTTTTTTCTGTAGTTAGATTTGCTTTTTCATTTTGATAAACACATATATTTATATAAAAAATAATAATGCAAATAGTCACAGCAGAGTGACCAAGCAACCTCTCAAAGTCTTTGAATCCTTTGAACATAAAATGTTTATTTATTATAAAAAGGCATAAAACAAACAAATAAAACAGTGAGCGCTTTCGCTTTTAAGCTTCATCAGACCCGATGTTACTCTTTTTATATATATATATATATATATATATATATATATATATATATATATATATATATATATGTCCCCTTGACTTGATCGACACGCCAAAACACCGACGCTCAGAACACTGACTCCAGAAGACTGACGAGACAGATGATCGACAAGGTGGAATGCCGACAGCCGAAACACCGACATGGGCAACATGTGAGCGCGACTCGGAAGTGTGTGATAGTGAGGGATTTAGCATTAGGGAGCGGACAGGTAAGTGTGAGATAGTGAGGGATTTAGGCTTAGGGTAGGGGAAAGGTGAGTGTGTGGTAGTGTCGGACTTAGGGTACGGGTAAGGTAAGTGTGCGATAGTGACGGAGTTTAGGTTTAAGGCCAGGTTAAGTGAGTTAGGGTTAGGGTGTGGGTAGGGTAAGTGTGCGATAGTGACGGACTTTAGGTTTGGTGGTGGGTTAAGTGAGTTAGGGTTAGGGTGCGGGTAGGGTAAGTGTGCGATAGTGACAGACTTTAGGTTTAGTGGCGGGTTAAGTGAGTTAGGGTTAGGGTGCGAGTAGGGTAAGTGTGTGGTAGTTTCGGACCTTAGGGTTAGGGTTTGGGTTATGGTTAGTGCATGTATAGTTGTGTGTAATGTGTAGTTTACGCTTTGTGTGTCGGTGTTTTGGGTGTCGGTGTTATGGTGTTTGGTTTTGTGAGTTGTCGGTTTTGTGCGTTTTTGGTCTTTTGGGGTCGGTGTTTTGGGTGTTGGCTTTGTGGCGTGTCGGTGTTGTGATTGGGATATATATATATATATATATATATATATATATATATATATATATATATATATATATATATATATATATATAAATATATATATATATATATATGGATCTAGGACTATTGAACGAAAGTTCCACAATACCCGAACGGACTTTAACAAAAGCGCTTTCACTGAAAAAACTCTTTCATTAAAGTCCATTAAAAAAAATAAAATAAAACACTAAATCTTCTTTTATACAGGGGGGCAAGCCCCCTGCACCCCACATCCCACTACTTTTATATTCTCACTCCGAGGCCACACTACAGTGGGGAAAAGGGAATTCTCCCTTAACCGCACCGTAGTACGACCGGCACAACCAGCATACATAACTAAAAGTGCTGCTTCGGTGAACAGCACTTTCAGTAATGTTCGAATCTGTAAAGGTCAACCTTTACAGATTGAACACTTAAGTGTTCAAAATAGTAATAAAGTAAATAAAAAAAAAAAAACAGGAAAGAGTTTAAGCACATCCCCCCGCTACTTAAATATACCAACTCCGAGATCGCACTTTAGTGAATTACAGTGCAGAAATAGGAAATTTCCCATTCTCGGCACTGTAGTATGATCTTAGAGTTGGTATATTAAAGTAGGGGGGCTTTCCCCCCTGCTTAAACCATTTCATTTTTTTTTTGAGTTGTGCTTTTTTTTTTTATTTAATTTTTGTTAAATTTCGACCGCTTAACTGTTCAATCTCTAAAGATCGACCTTTAGAGATTCGAACATTTAAGCGGTCATGCATCTAATATAGACCCTATATATATATATATATATATATATATATATATAGGAGTGCTACAGAATCCTGAAAGACCAAAATCCTGATGACCAGAAAGTTCAAAATACTGAAAACATACAGGATAACAAAACTTACTATATTCCAGCTCCTATATATATATATATATATATATATATATATATATACATACATACACACACACACACACACACACACACACACACACACACACACACACACACACACACACACACACACACATACACGCGTGCACACACATCAATACATATAGATAAATATATAGATATATAGATAGATATATAGATAGATATAGATATTGATATAAATATATCAATATAGATATAGATTCATAGGTATATATTAGGCTAATGACCACCAAGGCCATTATAAGCCTAGCCGCACAACCCAACACACTTTTGTCCCCATGTAACATAGGCATCTATTTGTAGAGGTATATCAGGAGGATGTTAAAGGTTCAGTGGAGTGTGTGGTATGTTAGAAAAGGGAATATTTACTGTTGGCCTTTGTCTATCAGAGACATGGGAGCCAGACTGGGGATGAATTGTCAATTTCCTATCCAATGGTTAAGGCTACCTTTGAATAGGTGTAGGGATGGACTCTGCTCTCAAGGATGGGGAGCCTATTCCAGAGCATGGGGATCCTTTGAGACCCATATCTGTCTCATGAGCATGTTCTATTTACATTGCAGGTAAAATTTAAATGCTTGGTTCTAGTGTTTCTGGTGCTATTTGTTTTGTGGATGTGCAAAAGGTCCATTAGGGTAGTGGGAGACTGATTATAGAAATAGGGCTTTAAGACAATCTGTGTAGGGCAATGCATTAATACACTGGATTCTCTAGGTCTTTCAAACTGTTGCATATGCCTGGTCAGGTACATACTGAAGGGGGCATTGAACTCAATAATGCATCTGATAAGGGCTGAGTAAAGTTTTGCTATAACTTCCTTGGACCATGATGCCGTACCCTTATTTTTAAGTTAGTTGACACAGAATGAATTTCTTAATGCCTTGGCTACGTGCTGGTCAAAGGTCAGATTACTGTCTACATATGTTCCCAGATTCCTAATTACTGGGTCAACTTTTAGGGATGTCTTATTGATCACGTAATTAACCTGGGTGGACTTTTTCCCAAAAGGTGCTATAGTGCACTTCTTAGCACTGAGTTTTAATTAGTGGCTTTGTCACAATTTATTTGTCTGTGTTAGACCATCTTGCAGGATGTTAATGTTATTGAGGGCTCTATGAAAGCTCCCAATTTACAGTCCTTTGCAAACTTGGTGAGAAGACACCTTTGACATTAGCCTTGACCTCCTAGAAGTAGATGCCAAGTGGGAGTAGGCCAGCACTTAGCTCTGAGGTACTCTGTTAGTGACTAGTCTCACAAATCCTGACTTCTTGGTTCCTATCTGTGAGCCAATTGACAATCCAGTGAGTTATGCAGGGATTTATGCCTAGTTTGGTGAGTCTGTCAAGAATATCAGATGAGTGGAGTATTGCATCAAATGCCATAATCAGGTCTAGGTAGGTGGTATGCACTGCTTTCCCCTCATCCATTGCCTTTGTGATCCTCTCAAAGAATATTACTATGTTAGGCAAGCATGACCTTCATTTGACAAAACCAAACTGGGATAGGTCCAGTGACTGTAGGTTGCCAATGCTTTGTTGATCATTTCCATGATAATTTGTTCCATGGTTTTGCATATTAGACTAGTCAGACTAATGGGTTTGTAGTTTCTGGGGTTTGGGGTTGGTTAATGTTCCACCCTTGTGAAGATGGAGTTGTAGTCCTCCATTCATGTGGTGTACAGCCTATTCTGAATCTGTATTTGAAAAGTGACTCAAGTGGTCCTGATAGATTGTGTCTCAAGCTATTTAGGAGGCAACCCAGGATATAGCCTGGGTTCACAGAGGCTGTGTTGCTGGCCTTAGTGAGTGCCACCAACATCTGCTCCCTGCTAATAGTTGGGGGGGGGTGCTAGTAAGGATTTCAGAGGGGGAGTCGGGGAGGGTAGTGGGGGGTAAAGTTAGAGCTGAATTTGTCAGACCAGCAGATTCGCCATGTCACACTGCTCAGTGAAGGTGGTACAATTTACCCCCTTCAGCACATTACTGTGTCTTACCTTTAATGTTTCGGACATGACTGTAGAAGCTCTTGTGGTTGTCTTTAGCCTGAGAGACTATCTCAACCTCATAACTAGTCTTGTTGCATTTAATTAGTACTCTTAGTATCTTGTTTAGTTTAATTGGTGAGCTCTTGTCATTGTAAGAGTTACTCTTTCTGAGTTTAGCCATGACATTTTTTTCTTTTTCTTATATACCCTGTTAAGTGTAAGATTCCACCAGCATGGTTTATTTTTGGGGTTTGTTTTGTGCTTTATACTGGTAGGTATAGAAGCTTCTATGCAGTCATTTACATGGTAGTACAGGCTTCTGTGAACAATTCTGCATAGATTACTGTAAACTTGGGGTTCAGAGGGGCATTGAATTTTGACAACGTGTCACTTAATAGGTTGTAGTTTGCATTACAATAGTTTCTAAGTGTTAACAGGTTTTGCTGGGTTTTCCAAGTTGATTTTTACTTTGAAGGAGACAGCTTTGTGACCCAAACTCACCAGTGAGGACGTGACACAAGGATGGTGGGGTAGGCATATCCTCCCTAGTGAAGTACCATATTGGTGAGTACTAGATGAACATCTGGTTGGAGTGTAGACTGTCTGGCCAATGAAATTTGTGTTAATAAAGTCCAGAAAAAGTTGTGTCTGCAAGATGGAAGCACTGCATTTTTCTCAAGCTATAGAGGGGTAGTTGAAGTCTCCCATGAATAGGGTATTTGGTTAGATGGTAAATGCTTCTAGCAGGTTTAAGTATGAGTTATGGGATTCTTGTGGCATAGATGGTGACATATAGCTTGGTAGGATGTGGTAAGGGACATTATCTCTAATGGTTTGCACGTGGATGAACTCAAGGGAGGGCATCATCCTGTATAAACAATCTGTAGGTATACTTGTTGCTAATGTAGACTGAGTCATCTCCATCTTAAGTCCCTGTCTGTGTGGCTAACAGTTTTCATTTATAGGAGGCACTGAAGCCTTGCACTGCCGGAGTACTTTCTATGGCTTAAAACCATGTCTTGGTAATGGCAACCGTCTATATTATCCAGAGTGTGGAGAGCTTGCAGCTTGCACCATAGCCAAATTATGGAACTCCCTCCCACCCACAATTACCTCTGTACCATCATGCACCCATTTCAAAACTTTACTAAAAGCGCACCTAAAAACATGCTGGCTATGCCCTTGCAACTCCCACTCTAAAATCACCCACCCCATCCAACCACTACCTTTCTTTCCACTCCGCTAACTACCTTGATTATAGCAAGCTCAGATGCTCATAAGCCTAGTACTTATTATACAGCAAGAACTTCTTATTGTAACATTTGTTAATGTCTGTTATGTACTTCACAGATAAAGATTCTAGTTGTCTACTGATGTACTATGTTCTTCATCTGTAAATATGTTGTAAGTAATTGCTATGTTATATTGTTAATTACTATGTAATCCAATGTAACTACTGCCTGTTTATTTTAACTGTGGAGCTTTTCTCCCTGGGCCTCCGCTGAAAATGGACCTACGTCCAGTCGGACACTCCCGGTCAACAAATGTAAATAAATAAATAAATTGTAGAGCTTCTTGCTAATGCTCCTACACCCCAAACAAGCTTTATGTGCAGTCCCCAACTTTCTTACTGCCCACTCACATAAAACCACTGCTACATCCTGTCTTCTGATAAGTCTTCTTCATGCCTCTCCTCACTAATATTAACATATCCCAACTACGTACACTACGGCAGTGTTATACAAACATTTTAAATTTGCTCTCAGTATGCCCTGTTCTTCTTACTAACTTCTCTGCAGGCGCAGCCAGCTTTTTCATATTTTTTTCTTCTTACTATCTTCCTTTTCTAACCATCTACACTGCTCTCTAACTTATGTCCTTTTTGAATTTAGCCCTTCATTGTTCCTTACTCACTCTGACGTTGTCTTCCTATCTCTTATTTCATGAACTTAAAATCTTTTAACTTACTTATTATATTTCATTATATATTTTTTAATTTAATCCAAGCATTATTTTTTTCATATTTACAATCTGTAATGTTGCCTAGGTCTCTTATCGTTGTCTATCCTAAATTGTATTGTGGAGATTTTCTCCCCAGGCCTCCTGTGAAAAGGGGTCTTGCATGGCCCAGTCAGACTCTCCCAGTAAATAAACAAATAAATAAATAAAACGAGATAAATATATCCACTCACATCATGAGGGATGCATTGGACTATCTTGCTTTACAGATACTGCATATCACAGATCAGGTTTACTTGTTTTATATACGTATAACCACTTGGAAGAGACCTTAAATGCCGATAGTAGAACAGTTAATGACCAGCTCACCCAAAAAAAAAAAAAAAAAAAACACACACATACATCAACATATCACTGTCATAAACTTGTCTGCTAATATACATAGCATCCCATTCAATACATATAGTACACATGGATATGCACATACACACTTGCACACACAAATCAACATAGACAGCATACAACAGTCAATCGTGCTAACAATTCCAACAACTTAAAACACTAAACACACACTAAGCACACATAACATTAGGTTAAGCCCTCCACATCCCCTTCTGAAAAGGCAAGCCCCTTCTTCCCCTCAAAAACTTATATAACCACCTCTCAAGATTGTACTTAGCTTGGTGTAAGTGCAACTCAGTACACAGAGTGACACAAGCAGCCATCTTACACAATAGCCGCTTCTCCCAGTTTTCACACAGTGTACACCAAACACACACTCTCATCATAGCATTTTCCTGCACATTTAGTCAAACACATAAAAGTAAACCAGCATTACACTATTGAGCAGACAGTGTAACACATAGCTATAAATGCACTTTATATGATCACTAACTCATCCATTCATACACAACTGCTACTCGTGTACCACATACTTTTCACCACTTATTTCAGCACACACACATATAACCTGCACAACACAAAATATTTGATCACTCACTTTGCAACAACACTAATATACATATACCACCTGCTTTAACACACACACACACACACACACACACACACACACACACACACACACACACACACACACACACACACACACACTGCTCTAATATACCTAGCACCTCTCTGAAACAAGTATTATACAAGAAAGAAGTTAAACACACCAAAGAGAGTCACACACATTTTACACGTGTTTTAGTATGATTATACATACCAAAATGTGTGTAGTCAACAAAGTGCCACACATTTTGAAAGGCTGGCTTTGGATAAGATGTATTGCAACCATTAGGAAGACACCCATCAATTAATTTTTGTTGCAGTCTGTGCATAGATTTTCTGAATGACACACATATATAACCTCACACAACACAATTCCAGTATCACATAGTCCCACCACATCAGTGAACCAAACACATAAATACACAAAAACATACTCGGAGGCTCTAAATAAAAATCTACCTAAGCAACAGAGACCTCCAAAGCAGACATCCAAGCAAACGCTACCTCAAAACAAAACACACACAACACATAACCCACAAAGTCAGTGTGCCAAGCAGCCACAGCCCTTAAGGCTGAATAACACACCTGATACTCTTGTTATAGGTGACTCTATTGTCAGACACACTGACGTCCCGCTCACCAGGCTGAATAAAGAGAAGGTCACACTGAGCTGCCTGTCGGGTGCTAGGATCCGACACATAACGCAAGCACTCAGGTCACTCCAAAGCAAATACAAATATCACTCAGTCATTGTACATGCTGGTGTGAATGACCTGAGACGTACCTCCCTGGACTACATGAAAAGAGACATAGAGGAGCTCTCTGATCATGTAGCCCAGGCTGGTATGACCCTGACCTTGAGCAGCATCTTACCCTCACCTAGAATGATGCCACAGTACAAAGACAAAATGATCGATTTTAACAATTGGCTAAAAGTTTGGTGTCATTCAAAGGGGATCCAGTGTCTGTCAGCCTGGGATGACATGCTCGACAAGCCACGTTGCTTCGCTAGGGACGGCTTGCACCTGTCACCACTGGGCTTTCGGATATTGGCAAAGGCTCTTGCCAACCCCATAGTGCCTTTTTTAGGCAAGGCTCAAAAGTCAAACCCACCCCCATAGACAGCACAAGGAACAAGAATCTAAGGGTAATGCTGCTAAACGCCAGAAGTCTTAACCTCAAGATGCACGCACTCGAAACTCTCCTCAGTATGGAGAACATCGATATCTGTGCAGTGACAGAAACCTGGTTCAAGGCTCCAGAGAGCACCCCAGAACTACCAGGCTATACCTCATATCATGCTTTTCGGCCCCAAAACCCAGACCGAACCACAAAAGGAGGGGGAGTTTCCATATTTATCAAGGATATCCACACCTCCAGGTTAGTGGCATTGCACGAAGTATCAGAGACCATCCATGTGCAACTAACAGTGGGCAAGACTGCTTTTCAGTTTATAGCATCCTACAGACCACCCTCTCAAAGTCAGGAATCCCATTCGGCTTTCCTGAAAACATTGGAGAACATGAAGATCTCTCCGAACACCATTATATTGGGTGACTTCAACTACCCAAACATTGACTGGGAGCACTACTCAAGCCCCAGCACCTAAGCCCAAAGATTCCTGGAAATTATAAACTCAAATGCTATGGAACAACTAGTCACCACTCCCACAAGAGGGGACAACATATTAGACCTGATCATTAACAACATGGGGACTCTATGCTCTACACCAGAAGTATATCCCTCATTGGTAAGATCAGACCATGAATTAATTTCACTGGATGTCCACATCCCGACCCCACCCCCAGCCCAGAAAACCATAGTGAAAAACTTCTCAAAAGCGAACTTCTCACTTCTCAAAACTGAAGTGGAATCCTTCAAGGCCCCAGGGCCAGTGGAAACTACAGCCCAAACTGCAGAATCCTATATAAATGCATTCTACGGACATCTCCAGGAATGCATGGATCATGCTATCCCAAACAAAACCAAGACCCAATCATCCAAAGGCAGGCGTCCAGTCTGGTGGACCCCTGCCATAAATAAACTGTACAACAGAAGGAGGAAGCTACTACATGAGAGAGCAAAATCCCTAATAGGGAAGGCATCTCTGATCAGTACTAGCAAAAAATTACGATCCCTCATAAAATCCTCCAAGGCCAGCTTTGAGAGAAAAATTGCACAGGACACCAAAGACAATCATAAGGCTTTTTTCAGTTATGTTAGAAACCTGGGATGCAACTCCCAGACTTGTTCTGAGTTGATTCTAAACGACAAAAATACACTGAACCCACAGACATTGCCAATATCCTGGCAGACAGGTTCAGTGCAAACTTCTCCACCCCCCCCCAAAAGAGCAAGTATCTATCCCGGCAGACGGCTGCCTCCCAAACATCTCAGATGCTCAGGTGAAGGCTGCCCTCTCCAAAGCAAAAAACACTGCTTCCATGGGACCAGATGGCATCCCAGGTTGCGTCCTACATGAACTACAAGAGGAACTAATCCCTCAAATAAAACAGCTATACAATTTCAGCCTCACTACAGGATATGTGCCCACAGAATGGCGTACAGCAACAGTGGTCCCACTCCACAAAGGTGGAGCCTCTACGGACCCTGGAAACTATCGCCCCATAAGCCTGACTAGCTTAGTCTGCAAGGCTATGGAGAGGATCATCATGGAGCTCATAAACAAAGACATTGGGGACCTACAGACACTAGATCCTACCCAGTTCGGTTTTGTCAAGGGCAGATCCTGCCTTTTGAACCTGATTGACTTCTTTGAAACAGTCACCAAAGCCATAGATGAAGGGAAGGTAGTTCACACAGCCTATCTGGACCTTGCAAAGGCATCTGGCACAATACCCCACTCGGGCATCATAGATAAGCTATCCAGTTTAAATATAAACCCCTATGTCACAAGATGGGTCACAAACTGGCTCAAAGACAGAACCCAGTTGCTGGAGCCATGTCAGACTCGAAACCGGTCACAAGTGGCATCCCACAGGGTTCTGTCCTGGGACCACTCTTGTTCGGTATATACTTTTCCGAGGTACAGGCAAACGTGGGAGGACTATGGCTCACCAAGTTCGCAGACGACTGCAAACTGGGTGCCATAATCAACTCTCCAGCTGACACAAACATCTTTCAAAAAGGTCTCACAGAGACAGATAACTGGTGCCAGCACCATGGTTTAAAGCTAAATGCCAAAAAATGTATAGTCATACCCTTTGGCAAAAACAATGTGCCCACAAATTACCACATAGGCAGAAACCCATTAAGTACAGAGAAAGTTATTAGGGACCTGGGGACCCAAGTTGATAGTGATCTCTCCTTTGAAAACCACATTGCCAAAGTGGTTAGAAAGACCTTCTACATAGCCCACCTCATCACGAAGGGTTTCACATCTAGATCAAGAGAGGTAATCGTGCCCCTTTAGTCATCCCTCATCAGGCCCATCATAGAATACAATGCCCCTTTTGGGATGTACCTTACCCGACACCTGCAGCAATTAGAAAGACCCCAAAAGTATCTCACCAAGAGGATCAAGGGTCTCAAACAGATGCCATATGCTGCTCGGTTAAAAAAACTCCAGCTCTACTCAGTTGCATACGGCCTACTTCGAGGCGATCTATGCCTGACATACAAAGCTATGTCAAATCCAGAATTAATGGACATGCTCCACCTCAGTAAATCTAAATCCCTTAGAGCCACATGCTCGAGGGACTTAAACCTCAGCACAGAAATAAATAGAACTTGCTGGAAGGACAGGTTCATAACCCAGAGGCTCCCTTCGCTCTGGAATAGAATTCCAGTTCATGTGAGGCAGAGCACCTCACTGAATCTCTTCAAGAAGAATCTCGATAAGTGGATGGGGGATCGTAGGTTTGTCCCAGGGATTACTCCCGTGTCACTATTAGACAGAGGCACAGTAAACTAAACCTTAAAAAAGGCACAGTATACTCAAATCAAGGGGTGGCGTAAGCCATACAGAATCGGGCTAGGCTTATAATTGCCCCAGGGCAGATAGCCTAGTATGAACCTATGAACCTATGAAGCTATGTATGGGTTTCAGAGACCATGTTTTACATGGAGTCTTCTTTCTTTAGCCTAATTCTGCATGTTTACTCATTCTACATATGTGCATTGTGATGTACGCATGCATGTATGTATAGGTGTGTGTGTGTGTGTGTGTGTGTGTGTGTGTGTGTGTGTGTGTGTGTATATATATATATATATATATATATATATATATATATATATATATATGTGTGTGTGTGTGTGCTCTGTCCAAAACTGATTGATGTCACCCACAGGATTGCCAACTAGTTCACAGATAGGATGCAGATAATCAAAGTAGGGGAATTACCTCCACAAAGAGACTAGTTACTAGTGGAGCTCCATCTCTGTGCTGTGACCTCTCCTGTTTGACATCTACTTTTCTGAAGTAAAAGTCAATACGAAAGGGCTCTGGCTGACTAAGTTCGCAGATGACTGCATGCCAGGAGTAGTCATTGACTTCTCAAATGACTTAGTCATTCTGCAGGAAGGTATGTCCCAAATAAATAACTAGTGATAAGATAATGTACTGAAACTAAATGCAAAAAATGTATTATTGTATCCTTTGGGAATTTATCTGTCCCAGGGAACTGCCACATTGACTATATGCCCCTAAAAGCTGACCCAGCGGTTCAGGATTTGGGAAGTTATGTGAACAGTAACCTAACCTTTGACCAACATGTGTCTATTGTTGTAAGAAAGTCCTTCTATATGGCACAGCTTATAAACAAAGGGATTATGTCCAGATCTAGGGATGTCATAGCCCCCTTTACTCAGCTTTCATTATACCAATCATTGAATATAATGCCCCCTTTGTCATGTGTCTGTTTAGATACATGCAACAACTGGAATGCCTACAGTGATTCTTTACTAAAAGGATACAAGGCCTAAACAACATGTCCTACATGGACCAGTTCAAAGCCCTTTCACTATACTCGATATCTTAAAGCTTGATAAAAGGTCACCTGTGTATGGCATACAAGGCTTCCTCCAACCCATTACTGATGGATTTACTGCACATCAGCAAGTCAAATGGCATCAAAACTACTCAGTCAAAGAATCTAAACCTGTTCTGCAACATCAATAGAATGGTTTGGAGGGACAGGAATATCTCACAGAGGATACTGCTACTCTGGAACAAACTTCATATCTACATATACCAAAGTTCATCCCTGTCCATATTCAGGTGCAGCTTAGATCTATGGATGGGAAACAGAAAATCTACCCTAGGACTTCCCCCTGTACTGCTGATTGACAGAGGCAGCTCCTAAATGCGTTATCCCATGCACAGGTACTCTCAAATAATCTATGGTATGATCCCATTTATTCTCATTAGGGATAAAATTCAATTATCGACCATAGGAATGTAAGGCCTGTCTATGACCAAACTGGATAGGTTATTCCAAGCACAAAAAATGGAAATTGCCTAGGCTTGAAATGACCCACAAGGGCAGCTAGCCTAGTACTTACCTATGAACCTATGCGTAGAACTAGCAATGTCCAAGCATTAGTGATGTGACACTCTCTCTCTGTTGGATGAGTGAGGCACACACACACTGTCATTTTTGGTGTTGGTGATACATCAGTGGCCTGGCTGCTTACATGTCTAGACACAGGCCTGTGTGTCATTCTGACTGGGATTTTCCTACTCATCTGTCAGCCCCTTCTAACTACTGCTGTGTACATATATCCGCATGTGTCTGCAATATGATTTTGTTTTACATACGCATATACTGCTGCTGTAGAAATGTCATACTGTAGTAATGAAACAGCTCTTTATATATCCTTACTATGGTTTCATCATCCTGTATGTGTTGTGGCATTTTAATGTGTTTTGGGAAGTGTGTTCATATTGGTCTACATGCTGATGGATGCCATCATTTATAACTTCATGTTTAAGGCAGAAATTAAGGTGTTTAATCACACACCAAACGTAATTGTAAAACGGTTAAGCGCTTTCATCTGTGAAATACAGACTTCTTCAGAACATTGAAACAAACAGCTGATAGCTTATTTAAAAACTTTTTGGCACCACTTGATACAAGCGCATTACTTCTTAACCACATTTAAAGTGCCACTACATACATATATAAAAATGACAAATAGCTGTCACAAACAAGTGTATGGCTATACCTAATGTTAAAATACATTAAAATCATGTTAAGAACTTTTAATATAAACACAAAATAAAATGCATATTTAAAAAATACATATTTAAAAAACTCATTTTGTAAACACTATAATAGCTGTAAAATGGGTTTGATAGATATATAGTCATTTATACCTGGAAATACCTGGGGGGGCTGGTATAGTCCTATTTAATAACATTGATTATATTAATAAAGTACAAAGTATTTTAATGAATACAAAGTATTTTAATGGATACAAGTAATTATGATATTATATCATATAATGAAATTAATATAGGGTATCGTAAAATAGATTTAGCCCTTGATGAATATTTAATGGATAATAGGATTACGCAGGATACATATAACTTTATTAAGGTGGAGTTTCCAGTATTAGCCACAATAATGGGTATCCCTAAAATACATAAGGATATTAGTAACCCCCAGTTTAGACCAATTATATCAGGTAGTAGATCAAAGACATTTAATATAGGGGTAACCATTGATCGATGGGTTAAGCACGTATATGAGAATACGTCTCATTTAGTTAAAGATTCATGGATGTTTTTGTCTCAATTAACCACGAGTAGATGGAAGAGGAATTTGATATATATAACTATTGACGTTATTGATTTGTTTTCCTGTATACCAAGGCATGAGGGATTAGAATATTTTTGTGACAGTCTAAGAAGGTATTCAAACCTTAGTTGGGACCGTATTAATTTAATTACAGACATGATGGGTATAGTACTGGAGCATAATTATATTTATTTTGAGGGTGAGTACTATAAACAGACACAGGGGGTTGCTATGGGTGCCTCCTGTGCCCCTATTTTTGCCAATTTAGTTATGCTTGAATGGGAAAATAAGTACCTTTTTACCAGTAAGTATTATCAACATATAGTATATTATACAAGATTCTTAGATGATATGTTTATGTTATGGGATGGTCCCATTGAACTTATTAATGAGTTCTTGGAACATCTTAATAATACTAGTGCTTTTTTGAAGTTCACACATAATATCAACACAGAAGGTATTGCATATTTAGACACCTTTGTTAGACATATAGATACTGGTTTTCAATCGGAAATATTTAGAAAGAAAACGTTTTCCAATGGATACCTTGATTATACTAGTAACCATCCCAGACATATTTTAAGAAAAATTTATAAAGGTCAATGTATAAGGGTAGCAAGGATGACGTCAAATTATGATCTAATGGTTAAAGAGATTAATAATATAAGGGATATGTTTGTCAATAGAGGCTATCCTATATCATTACTGAATGATGTATCGGCATATATTATTAAAGAATGGGGCAAAAAATATCCCCCTATCTTAAGCATTGTTACAGAAAAAATATTTAGTATGAAAAATGAGTATAATGAATTTAACAGAGTATGTGTATTAACATATTCCCCTTATGTGAATTGTGTGAGAGAAATTATGGAAAAGTATTGGTATAAGTTAGTAGTAGATGAGGAAGCTATGAGGGTAGTTGGTTCAAAACCGTGCATTGTATATAAAATGGGTAGGAACATAAAAAATGTATTGAATAGTATGACTTATGAGAAAACTGCATTGGATATCCATACAAAGAAATGTGGTTCTTGTAAACAGTGGTTTGTGATTAATGAAGCAATAGGATGTAGATTAAATTATGTCAATAGCACTTATGTAAAGTTCAAAAAGGGAAACTGTAATAGCAGGAATATAGTCTATTTGGCCAAATGTATAGTATGTACTGCTTTCTACATAGGAAAAACAGAAAGACAGTTTAGAAAGCGTATTTATGAACATTTGTATAAGATTAAGGTCAAGGATACCAAAAATGCATTGTTTAGACATATTAGTAAGAATGGTGAAGTACATAAATTTAAATTTGCTATAATAGATCATGTTACTGAATCAACACGTGGTGGTAATTATAAAGCCCAGCTTGGTAGGAAAGAAAGTGAGTGGCAAATGTTAACAAATGCAACAAAATTTCCAGGTATAAATGACTATATATCTATCAAACCCTTTTTACAGCTATTATAGTGTGGACAAAATTAGTTTTTTAAATATGTATTTTTTAAATATGCATTTTATTTTGTGTTTACATTAAAAGTTCTTAACATGATTTTAATGTATTTTAACATTAGGTATAGCCGTACACTTTGTGACAGCTATTTGTCATTTTTATATATGTATGTAGTGGCACTTTAAATGTGGTTAAGAAGTAATGCGCTTGTATCAAGTGGTGCCAAAAAGTTTTTAAATAAGCTATCAGCTGTTTGTTTCAATGTTCTGAAGAAGTCTGTATTTCACAGATGAAAGCGCTTAACCGTTTTACAATTACTATTAAAAGTAAAATTATTTAATTGATTAAATATTTATATTTTTCATCCTTGTTCGGGTCGAGTTTCACTTGTGCTGTATAAGCATAGCAGAGACGTTGTTGTGGTCTCTAAAGTGATATTTCTGTAGTTGTTATTGTTCGTTTTAGAAATTAAGGTGTTACCCACTGTGTCAATTACTGTCTTTGAACATGCATCTGGAGTGCCAGATGGGAATGCATCATGTGACACTTTTGCTATTTGTCTTTAGCCATATGGTAGGTGTTACAGGGGCTTTACCAGAGACTGTACGTCCATTGTGGATTAGAGATCCCAGGATCAGGTTGCCATGGTAGGCCCTGGTGGTGCAGTAGTTATAGATGATTTTCAATATGAGATTCATAGTGCAGTCAGTGAGACACTTGCCAGAACTGTGGTCCCTAGCCTGCAGTAGATAGCCAGCATCCTACTGAAAACCATGCAGGTATAAGGGGCATGAAGCCCTAATGACCAGCATGAACAAAGAGCTCTACGTCTTGACATCAGGCACAGGTGACACTGTCACATTACTCTGACATACATCTTAATTTTTTTATGACCATAGACTGCCTCTCTACCCTGTCTAGTTTCATGTTCTTTTAGCTATACACATGTTCGCATTCATTGGGTTGTAGGGGAGTTCCCTCTGTGGATGTCCTTTGATGCATGCTGTTTGCATCACCTGTATTACATGTTACTGTCTATCTTTGTCATACATGTTTACCAACTATATAGATATCTATAACTATATCTATCTATATATATATATATATATATATATATATATATATATATATTTATTTATATTTATATACATAACTGGCTTTGTACATCATTGACTGTTGCATGGTACTGCACATTTATAGATGTTACCACACGTGTAACTGGAGTACATTATTGCCTGTCATGCATATCAGAGCTGTGTTATTTACATGCATGATAATTGCACACATCCCTTCCTAGTATGTGTAAATGATCAGTGGCATGTTTTCCTCATCCTCTCTTGGCTAAAATCCATCCTTTGTATATTTACTTTCTGTATTTTGACTTCCAATTTGTATCAGTCCCACTTCTGTTTGTCTTATATGCTGTACCTCTTAGCTCTGTGTTTCTCTGCCTACATGTTTTTACCCTTACCTTTGTACCTGATTTTCCAAACACCTCAGCTATTCTTGATGTAAGAAAAATGGACCTTCAGCCAAGAAGAAAAATGATGCTTTTTATCCTGACAGCTGCCCTGAAGCTACCCCACACCACATTCCTATTGCATGTGCCTCTGTTTGCACCACCTACTACTTGTACTCTTTTCCTATATCACTCTAACTGGTGGTGTCATGCATTGTGTAGTGTGTTTTCCACACATTAGCTGTTGTGCACTTTTGCAATGCTACACCTTGTGTTTATGCTACTTACTCTTCTACTCATTATTTTGTTCCATGAGTGCTGTTGTAACACCGTGCTGTTCAGTTTGGGTGAGATGTAAACATTACCATTAGGCTATCTGCAGCCTCTTTGGGTATTCAGAGCTCTCCACAAACCTTCCCTATTCCCTCTGCCAGGACTGACAAGAGTCTTTCCCCCCTTGCCCACTGATAAGACCCCAAAAGCCACAAAGGATATGGCTAACCCCTAGACTATACTGACTGTAGGTACTACATCAGGAGGATCTGGGGTAACATATGTGTGGTCTGAGGTACAACAAATGGCCACAGCAGAGTCACCTACCTGCAGCTGAGGCAAATTGCTAACCTGCTGTGGGGTCAAAAACTGATTGCTTAACCTTTTTCTTTTTCCTGTCTGGAAGAAAGACAGACCATGGGAGTAGCAAAATGTTCCATGTTCAAGCTGAAAATGGTGCCTCTCTCCTTGGAGAAAACAAGCAAATATATCTGTAAACATATATATATATATATATATATATATAGTGTTTGTGTACTAAGAATAAACTTTTTATTTGATTTTTTGGATCTACTGGTTCTTTCATGTAGTTTGCTGTTTTTCTGCCTGTCTGTTTTTGTGGTTTGTTATATTCATGCCAGTTCTTTCTTTGCACCTGCCACATATTTTCCATAATGAAGGTAAGGATTCCTACCCAAAGGACTATGGAGAATTACACTACTCAAGCAAGAGAATGTATGGCTAATCAAGGTGGTGTTTGTAGTGGTGAGGTGCTGCCCAAACCTTGTGAGAGGTTTGAGGAAGAGAGAAATAAGAGAATTGTTAATCCCTTTCCTCTCTGTGGGTCAGTGTTCTACTGCACTCCTGTCCTCTGAATTGCAGGTACTGTTTGAAAAATTAGAAAATGTATTTTTTTAAGGAAACATCTGTTTATTTTAATATTTTGAGCTTGCAATGATATATTGAATTGGACATTACTCCAAGGGGCCTTAGGGTATTTAAAAGTTCCTCTACACCCTTTGACTTGTCCAATGAGGATGATAAGAAATTTCAGAGTAGATAAGTTGCTACTGCTCCTTGGAATGGGTTAACATCTTGGTGGAGAGGGATGTGCTTACACAATGCAAGTTGAAGGAAGACATTTTTTCAACTTGTTCTACCCTTTGTGCTCAATTAAATGCTTCTTGTTTAGATTATTTGAAGATATCAACAAGATGCTTTCAATGATTGAGAAAGAATTGTTGGAAAATAAAAAGACCAAACTTAAAAGAGACTTGCGAGATTATAATAATAGTAGAGCTTTCCTTTGGAGAATATATCAGAAGAGACACCAGTTGAACGTATGTTTCAGTCATCTGGAAATGAATCAGAAGCAGCAAGGGGTATTGTTTACCTTGTCAGAGGGTACTGGTGTCTCCACAGATTGGGAAAGTGATGAACTTTCATTTTCCTCTCTTCCAGCAGTCCAGGATCAGAACAATTTTCACCAAAAGTTTTGGAACTCATATAATACTGGTAAGAAAACATTTAATAATAAAAGAAAATGTGACAGGTCTAACAACAAACAGGGAAGTTCAGCAGTCAGAGAAGTATAGTTTCAACAGTGTTCTGAAAGAAGCAAATTGTATTAACTGTTTGCTTAAAAATTCTGAATCAGACATTTTTGGGGATATGTTTTTTAGTGATTATATTGTTAATTTGTCTGGGCATGCATTAAGTAACAAATAATTGGCAATACTTAATTGTGGTTTAAAATGTATCCCTGCAGTGCTACCAAGACTACACATGTTAAAATGTGATGTTTCTCATTTAGTTAGGAAACTGCATTTAATACATTTTTGGGGGGTTTCTAAAAAAATAAACAATGATACATTTGAAATGAGTGATCTAAATTCCTCACAGGATACATTGGAAAGGAGTAATGAGAGTTTTTACTCTTGTGTTTTGGATTTGGGGTATAATTCGGGACTTAATGCTTGCTGTTTACTGGTTACTAATGATATAGGATGTAAAAGAAGTTTTATGCCTCCATTTAGTCATGAAGGCATTCAACAATTTCCAGCAATAGTAAATTATGCAATGGAATCAGCTATTATGATTTTTTGAAGAAAATGAATAATATACAGTTTAATTTAACTAAGTCTAAATGGAAAGTTTTGCAAGATTTGAGTAAACAGAATGAATTAATATTTAAACCATCAAGCAAAGGCAATAAGGTTGAGGTCATACATTATACACAGTATTTACAAATGTGTTATGAACATCTTAATGATAAAAATGTGTATGAAACAGTTACTTTAGTTCTATAGAAAGACACTTTGGGAAAGTTCCAGGAACTACTTAATAAAGGTTATAAATTAGGGTATTTTTTAAAGGATGATATAGAAAAAAACTTGTTAACAGTGAGGTATGTATGATGGCTTTGTTTTATTGCTTGCCTAAGATTCACAAAAACTGTTCTAACCCCCTTGGGTGCCCCATTGTCTCTGCATTTAAATATATTTTACATAGTATAGATGCATTACTTCATATGCATTTGCTTCCCTTTGTTACCAAACTACCTTCTTATATTAAGGATACGTTTGATTTTTTTTTTTTAATAAAATAATCAGATATTAAGTGGACAGGTGATACGTTTTGGGTAACCAACAATGTAAAGCATTTATGTACTAACATTAAAAATGTCTTTGTCATAAAGGCTCTTTAATATTATTTAGGGGATAGCCCTTTGTCAAGTTATGTTATAGAATTACTTCACTTTTGTCTAGTTAACAATTATTTTGAATTTAATAAAGAGATATACCATCAGCTGCAGGGGACTGCTATGGGGGCACCTTTTGCCCACATGTATGTCAACTTATTAATGGGCTTATCTGATTCTGAGTATCTCTATAACCATGTTTTTTTTAAATATGTGATGCGGTATTATAGCTATATTGATGATTTGGTGTTCATTTTTCAAGAGGGTTATAATCTGGTTCCAGAATTTGTGCAAAGATTACAGGGTAATAGATTTGGCATAAGTTTTGATGAACTTCATTTTGGTAATAAGATAGCATTTTTGTATGTTCAATTAGAAGGTAATGTTAATGGTAAGATTAGACCTGGGGTCCATAGGAAATTTGATGATGGAGGTCAGTATCTTCATAGAGATTATTGCTACCCCCCCCTACATTTGTTGGCTGCTTTACCCTAAGGTGAATTTTTGTGCTTGTAAAGGTTATGCAATAATGAAATGGATTTTCAGAATTAGTTACAAGGAACTGTTTGTATGTTCTCTAAGAGGGGTTATGATAAAAAATATTGGAGAAGCTTTTAAATGAATTTGGTCAGACAGATGGATGAGTGCATAAGATGGTTGATAAACCTGGTATTTGCTTTAATGAAAGAAATATATTGCTGCAGCTGAAGGATAAAGCCAGTAATAGAAAAGTTTACTTGGTTACTACATCCAATATACAGTGGATATAAAAAGTGTACACACCCCTGTTAAAATGCCAGGTTTTTGTGATATAAAAAAAATGAGACCACAATAAATCATTTCAAAATGTTTCCCACCGTTAAAGTAACCTATAACCTGTACAATTCATTTGAAAAATCAAACAAATCTGTTAGGGGAAAAATAAAATAAAATAAAAAAAAATGTACAGTAAACTGGCTGCATAAGTGTGCACACCCTTAAACTAATACTTTGTTGAAGCACGTTTTGATTTAATTACATCATTCAGTCTTCTTGGGTATACACCTGCCATCAATTAAAGAGACTATGATTAACCCCAAATAAAGTTCAGCTGTCCTAGTAGAATTTTCTTGACATTTACTCAGTTGTCTGCTACAGCAAAAACCATGCTTCGCAGAGAGCTTACAAAGCATCAAAGGGATCTCATTGTTGAAAGGTATCAGTCAGGAGAAGGGTACAAAAAATTTCCACAGCATTGGATCTACCATGGAACACAGTGAAGACAGTCATCAAAAAGGGGAGAAAATATGGGACAACAGTGATGTTGCAAAGAACTGGACATCCCTCTAAAATTGATGAAAAGACAAGATGAAAATTGGTCAGGGAGGCTGCCAAGAGACATATAGCAACCCTGAAGGATCTGCAGGAATTTCTGGCAAATACTGGTTGTGTACTACATGTGACAACAATCTCCCATATTCTCCATATGTCTGGACTATGAGGTAGGGTTGCAAGACAGAAGCATTTTCTTACACAGAAAAACATCCAGGCCCAGCTAAAATTTGCAAAACAATACAACAACTCTCCCAAAAGCATGTGGGAAAATGTGTTATGGTCTGATGGCCGCAATTTCATATGTTTGGCACAAAAACAACACTTCACATCACCAAAAGAACACCATTCCCAAGGTGAAGCCTGCTGGTGGCAGTATCATTCTTTGGGGTTGCTTTTTTTCAGCTGGAACTAGGGTTTTAGTCAAGGTGGAGGGAATTATGAACAGTTCCAAATTCCAGTCATTTCTGGCCCAAAACCTTCACGGTTTTGCTAGAAAGCTGAAAATGAAGAGGAATTTCACCTTACAACATGACAATGACCCCAAGCATACATCCAAATTGACAAAAGAATGGCTTCACTAGAAGAAACTTAAAATTTTGGAATGGCCCAGCCAGAGCCTAGACCTAAATCCAATAGAAAATCTGCGGGGTGACCTGAAGAGGGCTGTGCACAAGAGATGCCATTGCAATCTAACAGATTTGGAGTGCTTTTGCAAGGAAGAGTTGGCAAATATTGCCAAGTCAAGATGTGCCATGCTGATAGACTCCTATCTAGACTCCTATCCAAGAAGACTGAATGCTGTAATTAAATCAAAAGGTACTTCAACAAAGTATCAGTTTAAGGTTGTACACACTTCTGCAACCAGCTTATTGCATGTTTTATTATTTTATTTTTTCCCCTAACAGATTTGTTTGTTTTTCAGTTGTATTGTACAGGTTATAGGTCACATTAAAGGTGGAAAAAGTTTTGAAATGATTTATTGTGGTGTCATTTTTTATATCACAAAAATCTGGTATTTTAACAGGGGTGTGTACACTTTTTATATCCACTGTAATTAGTGTACAGTTAGTACATTTAGTTAGATTTTATTGTTTTTTTTTTTTTTTTTTTTTTTTTTTGTTGAAACTAAAAGAATTTTCCACTGTACTGTATAATGTTGCTTGATCTCCTACCCATGGGGAGAAATATAACAGATGTTTTGGTGCATAGCAGATTTTCTCTTCCTGTGAATTTTATCTTTAAGATACTGAGTTGCATAGGGACTTTTCCCTGTGGCAAATGTTTAAGTTACAAATTTATTCTGACGTCTTTTGACAGAATTAGTGGGGTAGAGTTTAAATCAAATGAAATATATAGTTGTAACACAGTAGGTATTATATATGCAATAAAATGCTCATGTAATTTATTTTATATAGGTGAAAGTAAGAGGGCATTTAAGTTAAGGCTGCAGAAAAACTTTAGAGACATTAAGAAATGTAGTTTGGAGAGTCCCATTGTATTACATTTTAAATTATATCAAAATTGTGATTTGGGGGTTACAGAAGACCATTTTAGAACAAGTGTTTTTTGATGGTTATGAAAATGTAGATATAAAAACAAACCTTTACATAAAGAGTCTGTTTTTATTTTGAAATATGACACTTTAATTCCTTGTGAATTGAACACAGAATGTAATTGGAATTGTTTAATTTAATTAATTGTATAATTGCTTCAGGTGCCTTTTCCTGTAATGGTATTTAAGGTGCTGCACTGCTTATACTGTTTTAATCCTTGAAGGCTGTATAGCCAAGGTTCTAGAATTTGTGTACTGAGAATAAAGCTTTTATTTGATTTTTTGGATCTACTGGTTCTTTCCAGTGGTTTGCTGTATGTCTGTACAACTACTAGTCCATAAAAGTTACTTTTTTACAGAAACAAATACAATAAAAGCACTTTCAAATACTATGCTGGCCCCACAACCTTAAAATAAACACAATATCTCCACAGAAACTAGTTTATCAGTTAGATAACATTACTTTTAAACTGACAAAAACAACAGGTGTTCTGTTTAAAAGAATATTAGTCTCAAGACAGTCCATTAAAACACAACACTACTGGCTTTAAAATAACTTTTCTGAAGAGGAAAGTAATAATACATCATAAAAATAAGAAAATGGAAGTTTTCCCCCAAAGGGAACTTATCTGTCCAACTAAGGAAAGCACAAGTTGACCACCAATTCTCAAAAGCCTCAGAGGAGCATACTCTTCAGTGGCAGTAAAGCTCAAAAGGGCTTCACACCCAGGCTTATCTTTTATTTAGCTCAGTTCAGGCTGCTTGACAGTTTGGCACATGGAAGGTGCGCTGAAGCTATGGAAGCTGGCTAGCTGTTATATTTGGCAGAATATAACTCATATTGCTAAGGCTACTGTAGCAGTGATCATTTGAACATCTACTGTTATTGTAAGACTGTACTTTCTCTGCAAAAGAATATGATTCTGAATTCTAGTTTGAGAATGTTCTAAAGAAGGAAGAGCTTTACACTTCATATTCAAAACTGCAGAAAGAGACAGGCTTGTAGATCTGGCAGTGAAGAAAATGTTGCAAAAAATATCACCAAACATTTTGGTTTAGAAGCAATTTGACTACACTTGTACAAAACAAGAATGGGTTCTGGATTTCACAAGTACAGATTTTGATAAAATGGGAAAGTATTTCAAGAAAAATGTGGTAGCCATAAATAAAGGCAGTGTGGATAGCAATGGCAGTAGATAAGATCACTCATCACAAATTCAAAAAACTTTTTTTGGAGGGGGTGGCAAAATATGCATGTCAAAAAAACATAAAGAAAAAGGAAAACCACAGTATTTGTTTTAAATATGGTAGCCTCAGGCATTGGATAGAAACTTAAAAGATTAGAAAATATAAAGAAACTCAAAAGGAGACATGGAAACAAAAAATTCAAAATGTAACGAATCAAGAATAGCATTAAAAAGGGAAGCCATGAAACTGAAGAAAAGATAGTAAATTCAGTCAAGAAAGGAGATGGTAGATAAATGGAACAAAAACAGACTACATTTAAATAAACAGAATAAATGCAGAAAACAATAACAAAAAAGCACATCAAATACTGAATGCCCCACTACCCTCAGCTTACAGCACAGGACAAGGAAGAGGTAGAAATGGCAATAAGCAGGGGGTTGATGCTGTGCTTTCAAAAATGAAATGGATAACAGGGAATGTCATAAGTTAAAGAAAAAATACAATGAGGCAGGAAGGATTTCATTTTAGAAGTGGTGAATAACAGAGAGAAAAACTGGTAAAGCCTCTAACATGTTTTCAACAAATAATTGGAGGAATCTAAGTTTTTTTTTTTAAACTTGGAAGAGCAGATATGATTCCCCTTCACAAAAGTCATAGCTGGCTTTATGCACCAGCAAACTCAATGGTCGCTGGGGGCCCCCTGGTTGGGGGGAGGGGCGCTTTAATCATAGGAAGTTATCTTATTTTTGATATTTTGTTACATGTTTGTCAAACCAATAAAAGATATTACAACAATTCTGTGTACTTAATAAACTAGGTAGGGATTTTTCCGGTTGTAGCGACAGTGTTTTGTCAAGTATTAGGTTTCATAATTTCATTCAATGTTTTACCATTGGTTTAGTGCTTTTGACTTAAATCTTGCTGGTAGGCATTCTTTCCACTAAAACTAACATCAAAGATGGCATTAAGCACCTGCAGTACCATTGCCTGTGGGGATGTCCTGATCACCCTTGACTGTGTGGGGACCCCAAAAAAGCTGCTGCTGGGTGGAAAAGATGAACAGAAATAAATTCATTCTGTGATGAGACACTTTATCCTAAATATGGGTTCTGATATGACTCTTTTAGAATGAAGTTACTAATCAGTGAATGGATGTGAGCAAAGTAAGTGCTAGAGGCTAGTAGCCCAGAATGACTGATCTAAATTCTTACCTGGCATTTTAAGAGCAGACAATCCTAAGTTTCAGGGATGGCTTTCTCTTTCAGGGGGGGTTTACAGATAATTTCAAGACACTAGATGCTATCACTCTCAATTCTGGGCAAAGCCAAAAATAATGGAGGAATAAAGGCTCAAATTCAGGAACACGTTTTGCATCAACATGCATTTTCTAAGCAATAACTTTAAAACTCCAATTTTGACATTATTGACTGTCTGTAATCCTGAATGATTTTACCAACAAATACAAAATTTTACAAGGGATAGGGCAAAAATATGAGGCGAAAGCAGGAATATTCTGTGAAATCCGACACATTGATAGTGAATAAAGGTAGCTTAGTTACTGTTGTTTGATGGCTGCTAAACAACAGTTACTGATCTGCTGAGGAAGAACAAGTGTCTCAACTTATTGTTATTTGTTGCAATCTGTGGGCTTGTGTGTGTGTGTGTGTGTGTGTGTGTGTGTGTGTGTGTGTGTGTGTGTGTGTGTGTGTGTGTGTGTGTGTGTATGTGCGGGCTGTATTTCAAGAGTGACAAACTGACAATAATTTATTTCACTTTCTATCACAACCATTCTCAGAATGATCATTATGCTTGTATGTGTATGTGAGTATGTGTGTGTGGACGGGGGAGGGGGGGTGGCAATCTATTAACAATAGCCATAATTTATTTTACTTATAATTAACATATAACTAGCAGATGATATATGGCTACCTTTATTTGTTTGACAGAAGAAGGATGTGTGCAAAAACAACTGTATATTGCCACAGTGGCATGATGAGTAGCACTATTGCTTCATAGTGCTTTGCCCTGGGTAAGTTCTTGGCTGTAGCTTCTATGTGGAGTCTGCATGCCCTCCCTGTCACTCTGTAGGTTTATTTGTGAGATCTGGTTTCCTTCAGCAACCCAAAGACATGTTGTAGGTGAACTGGCATTCCTCTGGTTTCTCTGAAGGTGCAAATGCAGCATGTCTGCGTGTGTTTGTGCATCTTGTAACACACCTGGCTAGTCAGGGATAGTGTCTTTGTGTGTGCATGTGTGTGTGTGTGTGTGTGTGTGTGTGTGTGTGTGTGTGTGTGTGTGTGTGTGTGTGTGTGTGTGTGTGTGTGTGTGAGTATGTGTGTGTGTGTGTGTGTGTGTGTGTGTGTGTGTGTGTGTGTGTGTGTGTGTGTGTGTGTGTGTGTGTGTGTGTGTGAAATATAACCAGTTTTGATCTATTGGCATAAGCAATAAGGCCAAGCACATATATAGCTCATCTGGGTAGCTGTAAAAATGTAGTTAACTAATTATATTTCAAAAATGAGGTATAAAATGCATCACAGAATATCCTGACATTCAGAGCTCCTAAGATTTGGTGACAGTCATACCCCAGATTGTATGCATTGATTTTAACATGGACTCTTCCCTCAACACCACCCATTTAAAATCCAGCCCTGTTCAGAAGTGTGTACAAAATG
Source organism: Protopterus annectens (assembly GCF_019279795.1). NCBI lineage: Eukaryota > Metazoa > Chordata > Ceratodontiformes > Protopteridae > Protopterus > Protopterus annectens. The sequence continues at coordinate 1,011,441,676 of NC_056725.1, forward strand.
CTGTTGTAGCTTGTGGGCAGACCAGGATGGTCTAGTTATATTGTCTTTAATCTTCCTCACAGTCAAATCATAGATGTGTGTACAGGAGTTAATTATTACTTCTGTTGCGGCTGGAGACAGTGTGCCCATTATTTTTTTTTACTTCTCTCACAGACCTCAGAGGTATATAGGTATGAATAGGGACAGTGTGCAGTCTAGAAACAACAAGTTAGAATTCATTACTGTGATCATTATTATTTCACTTTCCTCACAATAAAACATCAAGCCAATATGCCGGTGGCTGTTTTTTTGGGGTAGGGGTAAGGAGGCATGCTATGTATATGTATGACAGTAGTCACATGAACTGCACAAATGTAGCCATTTGTTCCTTTGCCTTAATCCCAATCTAACATCAGAGGGATGGTAACTCTCTGCTTTTGTAGGAGGAGAGGAGGGATAAGGAGGCAAGCAGAATTGCCAGATTTATGTATCTTTTAAAATGTTTGTCTTCTGCGTTTAATCTGAGCTGCTAACACCAACCCTTGACAAAAGTATAACTAAAATAGAGGTGGATACTAGAAATGTAGGTAAAATTATGAAATCAGTGCTAAAGTTTCCCTACATTTAGAAGCCAGCAGGGTGCTGGACCTATGGCAATAAAATACGACATTAGAATACCATCAAATGGATTACAATTCTTTCACTGGGAAACTTGGACAGCAACCAGAAAGTGTCTTTAGATGTTACCTTCTTTGATTTCATTAAGGTTTCTGACTACATAAAATATTGGTCAAGCCACACATCCTTGCAGTACATTGTAGGGTGGTAACATGGATAACATATTGTCTAGATGAAAGGACACAACAGGTCATAGTAAACAGAAGCTTCCATCCTAGTCAAATTAAAGCACAGTAGTCAGTGGAATATCACAAGTCTGAATAGTGACACCAGACCTTTTCAGTCATTATGTAATTGACAAAGCTTGGATGGAACAGTGTGCCTTTGTTCTGATGACATAAAGATATGTAACAGGACAGATAACAAGAAAGTGTAGAAAGGATGAAAAGGGACATTACAAGGCTGAAGACATGGTCTAATATATCCAGCTTAAATTCAGTGCAAATGTTCCAAACTACTGTGTTGGGGGTAGACTGAGTGTACAGCGTGAGGGAAAATAGTAGCGGCAATAAAAATGAAAGGTCACCTGGGGTATACAGGTGCTCATAGAATCTAAAGATAATCAAGAAAAAATGTGAAGGATGAAGAGTACTGGCACATACAGGAAGAGTCACCAAAAGTGGAACATGATCTAGTCCGGCACCATGTGAAGCCCTGCATGGCATTCAGAGGACCATATTTTCATGGCACATTGATATGACAGAAGCAGTGTAAAGAGGGCAACAAAATGGACCATTATCTTCTCCAGATATTATAGAAAGCAAGAGGACTAGAGCTGAAGTAAAGTCTTGAAAAAGTTGGTAGAGAAGAGATATGATATAAATATTCAAGTATGTTAGAACCCATAGGGTCTAAGTAAATATTCAAGTATGTTAGAATCCATAGGGTCTAAGTAAATATTCAAGTATGTTAGAATCCATAGGGTCTAAGTAAATATTCAAGTATGTTAGAATCCATAGGGTCTAAGTAAATATTCAAGTATGTTAGAATTCATAGGGTCTAAGTAGATACATTCCTTCCTAAAAAAATAGATGATAACAAGAGGGCATACATATATCCCAAGAAGGATAGTAATGAGAAACATGAAGAAGCACATGAGAAAAGTGTGATGACAGGAACAGTCACATTGTCAGAGATCAAAAATATATTGGCAGACATAAATCAATTCATCTACTGGGTGGGACTAAAATGAAAAAAAACAGTTGTTAAGTAAAACTGGCAGAGGAAATGAGCCATCTATAGGGTTACTGCATCTTCCATCTGGATCAATACATCTGTGATGTGGCAATGCCTTTAAGCTGGTCGCCATGCAGTATTCTATATTCATTATCGTTTATACATTTTAAAGTTAGCTTTAATATATTTGTTGCTATGCTTAGTTTTGCCATTCCAGTTAACTTACATCAGTGGTAGCAGGACTTAGTGGTGTCAATTTAAAAAAGATAGAGGAAGATGGAGTCACATTTGACCCAGCAAGTTTTAGACACTACCATACCCTTCAGCCTGATCATCATTCAATGTAAAATCTAAGTGAGAGAGTCATAAAGTTTTTTTTGTTTTAATTTTTTTACAAACATCTTTATTAAATCATGCCTAAAACTGACACAGGTACATATACATTAATAGAAAAGAAAACAAAGCATAATAACATTTTTTATGCAGTGTACGTGTTTCCTTTTTAATAGTCATTTACTCTAACATTATATAAATTATTCATTTCCTTCCTTCCCTTAACCCCATTGTTCATCCTCCTGAACATTATTCTGTATGCATTGTTCCCACAGAGTCCACGTACTTCTAGTTAATTTGCGCTATCATTTTTCAAAGAATCTCTGGCCCTTTTATCTCATTTACAATATTCAGTACTTCAAATACTGTTGGGTTAGATTCTGATTTCCTAAAGGTGTTTATTGAAAAATGACACAAGGAAACTAATTTTGTTAGATATGGCACTGTAATTGTTTTGTTAAGGGGACATCATGCAACTTGAATCTTGTAGTGTTTGAAGAGAAGTTCTTGTTGAAGGACCAATAGTGTGTACTACTTATCCAGGCTTTGCTAAGGCATTTGACAATATTCCACTTAAGGGATTAAGTCAGAAATTAAAATCACTAGATATCAATCCATATGTAGGTCAATGGGTAAAACACCAGTTACTTAACAGGATACGATGCAACACAATGGTGGTGGTGGTGGTGATGATGGGATGTTGCCTGTCTATCCTGACTGGAGGGGTAACTTGTGGTATCCAAAAAGACGCTGTACTAGAGCCACATTTTTCTGATGATTCTTTCAGGTATAAAAGTGTTCAGTGGATGTGGGGTAAGAAAATATGTTGGTGATTGCGTACTAGGTAACAATTATTATAGTAAAAAGACACCGATGTTCTTCAAGATGTTTCACAAAAAATATATATATCTGACATGCTAGTAAAGACCTCATCTATAACATCAGTGAATATAACCTTAGGTAAATAACATCAATTATGGTTGTGAAATAAATGATTAAATCATAAAAAATTGCACAGTCATTAAAGATTCAGGGATAATGGAAGACAAAATTGAAACTTTGATGAATGCATTTCCAGCAAAGTCACAAAACCATATTCTGTGACCCAAATAATTATTAAGGGCATGTCTAGATACACTGAGGGAATTGTACCTATTTATGCTTCATTGATCTGGACCACTACTAAATGCATTGCTGACTTCACTGGCCTTTGAACAAGCCTTCTGAAACTATTTTAAAAGGTACAATAATCCTTTAGCAGAAAAATGAAAAAGCTAGAAAACTAAAATATTTGGTAAAGCTTTAGGAACTATTAATATTCTCTTCCTTATCACTTACTGAGCGGTGACATATGTCTGTTTTTATTGCAGTGACTGATATTGTTTTGTTTGAAAGTTCAGGTTTAGAACATACTACTAGGAGCTAATACCAAACTGAGGAACTAAAGTTAAAATTAAATATCAGTAAAGGAAATAACCGACCCATACATTGCAAAGTGTTTTTTAACTTTATGGAATAACCTTCCGTTTACAGTCAGAAAAAAATGAGGCATTGACTTATTTCAAAAAATGAGAAGTAGAAAATGTCCACATGAGTTTACAGCAGGCCACCCTTGTTGGTAGAGAGAGCTAAAGGCCTGAATGTCATCCATCCGACAGGAGCTTGACTAGCAGCTTGGGTGACTTTTAAAGATGGGGTGAGGGAGGACATCAATAAGGAGGCCTAAGTCTGCTTACCTGTCTTCAGAAGGAGGATCAGAAGGATCAAGGAGTGCATGCCCAGTCATACACACAATGCTAGAATCTTCACTGGAAACCAGAGATCATATAGAGATGGTATAAAGGGCCATGAATACACTGCATGCAGAGGCATGAACATCAACAAGGCTCATTGCACTCCAACCTTGGATATTATGGGCATACAGAGGGGACTGATAGGATTAAACAAGGAAAACCAGAATGTCAGTTCCTATGATCAGCACTTGGTTGTCAGACAGCGGGTAAAAAAATGGGTAGAAAGTGATCATGCTTCTTAAAGTTAAGCGCGTCATAAGCTTGACAATAAACAACCTATGAACCTATGATGAACTTTGCTGAAATTTTAAAAATATACTATTATGTCTGATAGTTTAATACAGAGGATTAAGGCCATGAGCTGCAGATTAGCCTTGGATTTGATATCTTATCTCCATTTGCATACAGACTGATCCAAACAAATTACTTGACCAGATAATGCATCTATGTCACCTAATATAGACACTTCTACTTTGTAATGTAATCTAGTAAACAAATAAGAATTTTTCCCATGCTTACCTTCGACAGACAAACAAGAGGAAGTACTGAACTGAAGATGAACCAGGCTCAATTTTTGGGGCTCACAGAGTACAGTTTCCAGAATGTTAATTAGAATACCTGTTCACACAGATATGCACAATTATTCATACAGTCACATTGACATGGCTATACACAATCATTTATATGTTCTTGTGCAGACATATACAGAATCATTCATATGCTCATGTCCACATAGATAAACTCAGTCATTCATATGCATATGGCTATACATGATCATTCATATGTCCATGTGCACACAATTTTACATAATCTTCATTACGATCATATGCACACAGATATACACAAACTTTCATACTTTTATGTATACAGAAATACACAGAATCATTCATATATTCACATGCATATGAATATATACAGTCATTCATATGGTCATGTGCACAAGGCTACACTCAGTCAGTTACATGTTTGCGTGCACACAGATATGCACAGTCATTCATATTTTCACTTGCACATGGATATGCACAATTATTCATATATTTGTGAGCACATGGTGATGTGCAATTATTCATTTGTTCTATTGCACATAGATATTTAAAATCATTCATTTTTTCATATGCCCATAGATATACACAGTCATTCATAATGCTCATATAAACATGCATATACACAATCATATATTCATTTTGACAAAGATATACACAATGATTCATAATGTTCACGTGTTCACAGGAATACACATTCAAATTTTTATGTGTACACAAATGCAAAATTATTCACATGCATGAGTGCACATAGATGCACACAATCATTCATATGTTCATATGTTCATTTATGTTCATATGCACACAGATAAACATAGACATGCATGTGTGCACTTGGATACACACAATCATTCATGTGTTTATACACAAGTATTCATATGTTTTTGTATATACAACTTTATCACATCTGAGCTATGCTGCAGAATGTTTTGATCACTGTGTTCTTGAGTTCCTCATGATGAAATAATTTTAAAATTCTGCTGAAAAATTAATTCAAGTCACAATACTTTTTCAGCAGTCTTGCAGCATAGCATTGACGTAGGGATGTGTTTATCTTATTAGTTCAGTTGTTAACTTCTAATAATGTCCCTGTAAAGTCAATTAATCCTACCCTTCATTGCCTTCCTACAGGAGTATGAGTCAGACAGGGTGTAATCTGAACACAGCGATAAAATGCAGTGTGACAATGAACTTTTTGGAACTATGAAATAACGTGCAGTTTGCAATACTGCCGTTTACGGCTGCATATTTGATTGTGGAAAAACTATGTACTGCATATACAAGGAAAAGTACAATAAAGTGATTAATAGAAGAAAGCTCTGAGCTTATGGACATGGGACTGTATCCCATGAAACCATCTGACACACTGAGTTATGAGGTGTAATTTATACAATTTCTCTTTTCTTCAGGCAGTATAATGATTCAAGAAGTGATTCAGCGCTCTTTCATTGTCTAAAAAGTTAATCCATATTCAGTATTTTTTCCCAAAATAAAATAAAATGTTGCACTGCACGCAACATTAACTGCTACAGATCTAGGCCTGACCATTATATAAAAATGAAAAAAATATATAAAAGTTTAAAATGGACCAGATCCTTTCCTTGTTATAGCATTCCCTCACTACTGCCACCACTAAGTACTGTATATTACTTTTGATATCATCACTACACATTTAAATAAATTAACATTGTGGTGTGTGTTTAAATATTCAACTATCAAGCTACATAATATTTCGATCAAGCAAATTATTAACTATATTGAACATTTGTGTGATTAGAATATTGCATTTGGATGGGTTTATGTGTGTGATCACATGTGCTGAGGGGTGTGAGTGCTAAGCCCTCACTACATAAAATGCTATTTGTTGTATTTAGCTTACAATAGGTGCCTTACTGTACCTGTAATACTTCATTAGCCAATATTTTGTTCATTCAATATGTTTTGCTTTGCTCTCAAGTTTTTTTTTTTTGTTTTGTTAGTGTTGTATTCAGTTCTAAATATTTCCTGACTTGCTCATGAGTGTGTGTGTGTGCGTGTGTGTGTGTGTGTGTGTGTGTGTGTGTGTGTGTGTGTGTGTGTGTGTGTGTGTGTGTGTGTCTTTATCTATATCCACACACACACACACACACATATATATATATATATATATATATATAGAGAGAGAGAGAGAGAGATAAATACACACACAGTGGGGAGTTGTTTTAATGTTGATACTTTGATATATATATATATGTGTGTGTGTGTGTGTGTGTGTGTGTGTGTGTGTGTGTGTGTGTGTGTGTGTGTGTGTGTGTGTGTGTGTATGGGTGTGTTAGTGGGATTTTGTTAATGTTGATACTTTCATATATATACTAGATTGGCATAACTGTTTGCGCAGGGTGTGCCCATCGCCACACCCTGCTTCTGTAAATAAAAATCCCCTCCTTTAATGGCTTTCCTAAAATACATAAAAATAAGAAGAAGCCGCCCATGCGACCAATTATGGCCGGGAGGGGATGGGTTACCAAACCCTTATCTATTTTGTAGAACAGTTGAAAATGTTTTTAAATAGAGCACCGACAGTCTTGAAAGAGACAGAGGATATTCTCCAAACTTTTGGGGAATGTATAAGGGACCTAGGACTCTCTGCTAGAAATTTTATATTGGTGACCCTGGACACTTGTACTTCATTTATAATTATACCAAATTAATGTGGGGTTGATTCTATAAGATCCTTCTTGAATGTTTCTAGTGATTTAACACATGAACGTATAGAGTTGATATGTATTTTGTTAAAAGTGATTTTAAAGCACAATGTATTTATATTTGATAATATTTTTATTTACAGAAGCAGGGTGTGGTGATGGGCACACCCAGTGCAAACAGTGATGCCAGTCTAGTACTGGCTAACTGGGAAAAGTAAGTGGTTTCCTTTGATCATGTTTTTAAAGAGCAACTTATTTTTTAAAAACATTTTGCTGACAATATTTTTATTTTATGGGAAGGAACATATGAGCCACTGGGTAATTTTGTTATATATTTGTAGAATAGCAGTCCTTGTTTTAAGTGTACTATGCATTCTTCTAGGACAAGTATTGATTTTTTAGACAGTACTCTAAATTTTAGAGAAGATGGTTGTAAAGATTCTTTAACATTTAGAAAAGATAGTAAGAAAAATACACTGCTTTCACGAACCAGTATGCATCTACCTAGGGTTTTTCACAATGTTATGAAAGGACAGTTTTTACATATCTCCCAATTATATACGGATGATAATAACTATATATACGAGCAAGAGATAATTTAGTGAATGATTTCATTAGGACAGGCTATAAACCAAGGGATGTTAATGATAGATCAGTGGAAGTGCAGAGTTTGAGATAGACTATTGGTAAACCTTACCTAAGCAGAATGATGGAATATTCCCATAACACCACGTTGAATAAACTTAAATGTGGGCTCTCTTTAGCTTATAGTAACCATATAAAATCTGTATGTGATGTTATTAGAAACAATTGGTCTATCTTACACTCAGATGATAAGATAAGGGGAGCAGTGGGGGAAACCCCTAATTTTATTTTTAGGAATCATCTTTCACTAAAGAGGCAGCTATGTCATAGACCCATTAGGAAAGAGAATAGAGTTAATGTAAGGTTTGGAACCTTCCCTTGTAGAACATGTAAGGCTTGTACTTATATGTCTTGTAAGAATGTTTTTATACATCCCATTACATCTGTGAATTTTAATCTTAACTTACATGCTGATTTTAAATCTAATAATCTAGTCTATTTGGCTAAGTGTTTGGATTGTGAGGCATTCTATGTGGGCAAAACTAATAAAATGCTCAAAGAGCAGATTTTGCAACACACAGGAGATATCAGGAGAAAGAATTGTATTAATGCCTTATATAAACATATAAAATCTAATACCAAACCCTCCTTTACAGTGAGAGAGGTTATTGTGAATAGCCCTAGAGGGGGTGATGTCGTCAGCAAAATGGAATTGATGGAAATGAAATGGATAGCAACATTACAGGCATGTAGGTCCCCAGGTTTGAATTTCACTATAGCTTTAAAACCTACTTTAAAAGCTCGTCCCCTAATGAGCTAAAATCTAATGATGGGTCTGGAATGGTCACTATATGTTTAAAAAGTGAGTAGTTGAAGCAAGCCATATAGGACTTGATAAAGCACATTTTGTGAAAGTGCTAATTCTGTTTTAACATTGCTGCATTAAAATTGTGTTTTATTTGAATTTATGACTCCATATTGGATTACTCATTGGTTTATGCACTCTGCTTTGGTGGTTGGAATGCTATTTTGCTTCTATTTCAGTCCTTTTGTGGCAGACCAGCTTTTAGTTGTTGGTATTACTTTTTTCTTGGTTTTGCATACTTTCAGAGATATATGTATGTATATATATATATATATATATATATATATATATATATATATATATATATATATATATATATATATATATATATATATATATATATGGGTCTACTTCAACCCACTAAAATTATGTTTCTCCAAAACGTAATTTCATGACGCCATTTTTTCCAAAAGTGCATTTATCTGAAAATGCACTTTTGGGAAAAACCAGATCAATGAAAACCAAAAAAAAAATGACAACACTAAACATACTTATGCACGGGGGCTGCGCCGCCTCCCCACACGCTCAATACTTATATATTCTAACTCTGAGATCACACTACAGTGAGGAAAATGGAATATTTCCTTATCCCCACTGTGCTGCGATCTACAACAATCTTGGTTGTTTTTTGTTGATTGGGTTTTTTGCAAAAGTGCATTTTCGGATAAATGCACTTTCTGAAAAACTGGGTCTCGAAATTACGTTTCATAGAAAAGTAATTTCAGTGGGTCAACATAGACCCATATACATATATATATATATATATATATATAGAGAGAGAGAGAGAGAGAGAGCTATACAGATATAGATATAAAGACAAAAGTAGGAAGCCTCCCACTGAAGAACTGTGTAACACAAAATATCCAAGCAACAGAATAATTACCACAGTCACCATGGCCAGGGTAACAAAGTATACAACACCAGCAAAATGGAAGATTTTTTTTATTGGGATAAGAACTTTCGGATCTCCTGAGCCTTCATCAGATCCATATAAATCAAGTCAATTAAAAAACCTTTATCACTCCCTCTCTTGTTGTTACCTATACTCTGTATTACCCTAAAATAAAAAACATGTCCTTTGTTCTCTTTAATATGCTTAAAAAGGATTTTTTTTACATCCTGCTGCCTAATGTCACTCAAATGTTTGGGCATCCTCTCCTTTAGCTGTCTCGTGGTTTTACCCACATAAAAGGAGTGACAGAGGCCATAAGTAGCCGTACATACTATGTTCCTACTGGTACAATCTGCATACCCATGAAAATAATATTCCTTTTTCTGTTGTGTATGTAAAAATACATTTCCTTTATAAATAAATTTGCAAGTACATCTGCAACATGGGTGGGTGCCTTTTCTTTGTGAAACTACAGAGTGACAGTTCACATTTTTATCACATAGAAGCTGCTTAAGATTACGGTTGTTTCTAAAGGCAAAGTGAAATACCTCCCGTACAATCCCTTTCATTTCCTCATCTGACATCACAATCTTCCAGTTGTTCCTAAACACATTACAAATCCCCTTAATCTCACTAGAGTACGGAAGGACCATTCTGAGATCCTTACCATCCTCTCTGCGTGAAAACTCTTCCATATGATTCCCCCAATATAAATATGGCTACCCTATGTCCTCTCTTAAATCCTGTACTTGTCTCTGTGCACCGGTCACTTCACCATGTTTGTACCTTCTCCTCAAAAAAATGCTCCCCATAGTTTCAGCTGCTTCAATAAATTCTTCCCCTTGGGTATGAAGTCTAGATGCTCTAAGGAATTGTCCCTTTAGGACATTCATATGAACTTGCCCAGGGTGCTTACTAGATCTATGCAGAATACTATTCTTCCTTCTCTGCTTTTCTTGGTTACCCATCTGCAGAGGTTGAAACTGAGAACATTTGCCAGTCTATCCATTTCTCTGTGTATCTCTCTATTTGTCTGTCTTTCTTTCTATCTATCTATCTATCTATCTATCTATCTATCTATCTATCTATCTATCTATCTATCTATCTATCTATCAGCCTGTCTATTTATCTATTGGTTAATCTGTCTGTTACTCATCTAGTCAGGATAAAATAGACGAGTCTTTGCGGGTTCTGTTCAAGCAGCTTTATTATGTACACAAACACAAACACATCAGGATTGAGGCTTAATAACTTTAACTTAGATAAACTTATAAACAAACTAGCTATTATACTAATATATGCTCTCTCTCTGGCTGCACTCACAAAATGGCACTGAAGCAAGCATGTGCTGACTATTTATATGCACATGCCAACCTTGAAATGCTTCTTAAAGGTACAACATACACACACTATTCTACATCCTCCCTCTTTAAGAAATAAGTCAAGCAATGTTCATGACATTAACTGACATGCAATCATTGCAAATGTTTTTTGTCATGCAATTATACAGAAGTAAATCCATACAAACAATTATGTCCCGGTTGCTGTGCATTTCACACTAGGTCTGGAAATACGACCAAATCATGTGACATAGAAATTAGAATAAGGTCTAGCAACTGGAACTGTCTCTGCTGAATGTTCCACTTTAGGGACATCAGGAACATCATCAGGAATGAAAGTAGATGTTAAGATATGTTCTGCAACAGGAACATTGTCTGGATTGCTCTGAGATCTATAGTCTGTATCACAGGAACAATGCTGCAATATCGATTCTGGTGCAGAAAGAAGATGTCTGTGATTTCTCAGGTACTCAATACCCTCTGATTCTATGAAGTAGGGTCTCGGCTTGGTACATAAACCTGTTACTTGACCAATCCGGTCAAAACATTTCACCGTTTGTATCCTCACTGTCACTCCTTCTTTCAATGGATGAAGAAATCTGCTTAATTTAGCATAACTGGACTTCTGGAAAGAACTCTTTCTAAAAAGTTGAGCTCTAATTGTCCTGTTGTTCTTAGCTTTAGGCCTTAACAAACTGGAACTAATAGGCAGTGTTGTTCTGGTTTGCCTAGACAGAAGTCTCTGAGCAGGCAAGCCAAGTATATTGTCATGGGGTATGTTTCTTAGATAAAGTAAATTCAAAAAGACATCTGTATTATCACACTTTGACCTCTGAAGTAATTGCTTTGCACTCTGTACTGCACTTTCAGCTAGTCTATTTGACTGTGGATATTCTGGACTACTAGTAACATGTACAAAGTCCCATTCTTTTGCAAATTTCTGAAACAACTGACTGGTAAACTGGGTACCATTATCAGAAATAACTTTGTGTGGACTACCATGGACTGAGAAATGATGTTTCAACTTGGAGATAACAGCCAAACAAATGTGAATAAGAATCTACCAACAGTAAGTAATGCGGATTGCTCCAACTGAATATATCAGTGGCTACTGTTGACAAAGGTGGTTCAGGAACTTGACTTAGCTGAAGTGGTTCTTTGCAAATGCAGTTTAGTACTATTGCATACTGAACAAAAAGAAAATACTTTATCAATGTCTTTTACTAGAGAAGGCCAAAATACTAATTCTCTTGCCTTTCTTTTGGTAGATTTGGAACCTGGGTGACTACGATGTAAAATCTGGATATATTCTTGCTGTAAGGAAGCAGGAACAACAATTCTAGGACCTTTGAAAATAATGCCATCTTCCATCATCATCTCATCTCTGTAAGGAAAATAAGTTTGCACTTCATATGGTACACTAGATTGCATTTACAGCCATCCAACATTAATGTAGTGGTTGAGCTTTTGCAAAATGGAATCAGTCTTTGCACAATCTCTCAGCTCTTTAAGTTTTGTGGTAGAAAGATCATGCACTTCCATGACATCAAAGTCAAAATTCTCTGCATTAAGCTGTTCCATTTTGTTTCTGGGTGATCTGGATAAGGTATCAGACAGATAAAGAAGTCTGCCTTTTGTATAGACAATTCTGAAGTTGTATTTTTACAGTCTGAGCATCATTCTTTGTAATCTCACTGGAGCCAAATGCATGGACTTCTTTAGAATAGTAGCTAAAGCTTGGTGATAATTTTCAATCTGAATAGCTTGACCATAAATATAATCATGAAACTTTGAACATGCAAATACTTTTGCCAAAAGTTCTTTCTCAATTTGAGCATACTGCATTTCAGTTTGGGTAAGAGTTCTAGATGCATAGGCTACTGGTCTTCCTTCTTGAAGAATAACTGCGCCAAGTCCAAATTTTGAAGTATCACAGGAAACAGTTGCTGGTTTATTGATATCATAGTATCTTAATGTAGGTGGGGTGCTTAAGGTCTTCAAATGCCTTCTGGTGCTGTTCCAACCAAGACAATATAACATTTTTGGGCATCAGCTCTCTCAAAGGTGCTGTCAACTCACTGACGTCTGGTATAAACTTGCCTAAATAGTTGACCATACCAAGAAAACGTTGTAGAGCCTGAATATTATCCTGTGTTGGCATCTGAAGAATGGCCGCTTGCTTGGACATGTCTGCTCTCAAGCCAGTGCTAGTGAATAAATGACCTACATATGTAACTTCTAGTAGTCTGAATTTGCACTTCAGAGGATTGAGCTTTAAGTTCACTTACATGCTCTGTCTAGAACATTCTTAAGGTTTCTGTCATGCTCTGCTTCACCATTGCCTCCAACCAATAAATCATCTACTATTATGGCACAAGGATAAGCTGAAAAAATTTGCTCCATTGCATGCTGGAAGACTTCACTTGCAGAATTTATTCCAAATGGCATCCTGAGGAATCTATATCTTCCAAATGGGGTACTAAAAGTAGTCAGTAATGAGGATTTGTGATCAAGTATCACTTGCCAAAATGAACCTTTTGCATCCAAGACAGAAAAAACAGTGGCATTTGGTATTAGGGCTGTGACTTCCTTGACTGTATGCATGGGATGATGCAGTCTCTTTAATGTTTTGTTCAGATCTTTTTGGCTCAATATATATTCTGATTTCATCTGAGCCTTTTTTGTGGGCTGTTACCATGGCAACACCCACTCATTTGGCTCTGTAACTGGACAATTTACACCTTGCTGCACCATTTTATCCAATTGAGCTTTGACTTTATCCCGCATAGCTATTGGAACTTTTCTTGTTGGTTTGACTACTGGACTGATCTCTGGGTCTAACTTCATGGAATACACAACTGGATGTTTGCCCAACTTGTCATCGAAAACATTAGCATACTCTGAAGAAATAGCTTCAGTAACATTGGAACTAGGATGTGCTTATATGATGAACTTCTTTGGTAAAAGAAAGCAAATTCATTCTCAAACTGTCTCTGAGACCCAGTAATGACTGCAGAGGTCTTCAAACTACATAGAATAACAAGCTGTAACAGTTCCTAGCCAAATAACATGAAAGCACTACTGGGCAGTCGGTTTGAATTTCTTCACCTCCATAAGCAACACAACTAGCCAAATTGAGTTGCTCATTAGTTCTCACTTTAGCAAATGTGTCTGCTGACATAACATTACACTTTGAGCCAATGTCTGCTTTAAACGTGGTGGATTTACCATTGATCTGGACAATACAAAACCCTTCATTCTTTGCCAACAAATTTACTGCATCAACCTTTTCACCAATTAGTGATAAACCATTTACATAGAAAGTAGAATTGCAGCTCTCCATGTGATCAGCTTGCTTTTTTGAGTGACCCTTCTTTATAACTGTATGAGGTTTACTTTATTTGCAAAACTATTGAAAATGGTTCCATTTTTTATACTTGTGGCATTGCTGGCCAAATGCTAAACATTTTTTTCTCTTTTAGAGTCATGACTAGCACAATTGCGACAGTTAACAATAAAGCTGGATTTGGGTTTTGCTGACTCACCCTTGCACTGTACTGAGCATGTCCTTTTCTTAGAACTTGCTGGAAAATGATGGGGTTTCCCAGGTAATCCTGTAGGAGTGGCAGCTGCCATGTGGTTAGGTTTGCTTCTGCTAGCCATGTGTTGCATGCTGTCTACATTTCCTCTGGATCCTGCTGAAACCATGCTCATCACTTGCAAGCATACTTGTGTGCCTTTCTGTAACTTCATGGATCTGACAAATCTCAATAGCTTTGCTCAGTGTTAAGTCACTGTCCCAAAGCAAAATCTGTAGCACTATTAATATCACATACAAACCTGTCCTTTATCAATTAATCCTTTAAGTCACCAAACCGACACATTTTAGCATGGTTTCTCAAGTCAGTTATATAAGTTGCAAACGTTTCCCTGGTTTTTGATCTCTTGTGTAAAACAAATGCCTCTCTAGTGCAATATTTGTCTGGTGGTTACACATTTCTCTGAATTTGCATTTCAAACACTTGGGTCTTCCCTTGATTCAGCCCATACAACAATATGACGGTTTTCACCTTCTCCTTCATATACTGCTGATGCATACACAAATGAACACTCTCTTTCAATGGCCTCTGATGCAGCTAGGTTTAGCAAACTTAATGCCCTGGTGTGTGCATCTTTGTCAGAGTAAGCTGCTTGTATAAAAATATCATACTCTTGCTCAAATATTCTCCAGTTCTCTGCAATATTCTGATCAAACACCAATGGAGATGGTTTTTGAAATCTGTCTGCCATATTAACACATACCAGCGAAGGCTTTGCAAGTTTGCACGGACATACACACATATACATATGCCAGAAATTTATGCCAGTATTTGTAACTATGCCCAATAGCACAACAAGCCTCTGAATAACTGAACTTTGTGAAATAAATCTCTTGGGCACTGTAATACTCTTGAAATCACTTTACTGTAAGAAATCACCACTTAGTGTAAGAAACATTTTGAAATAACTGCACTGTGTGAATAAATTGGACAGAAGAAGCTCAGCGTAAGAAACATTTCAAAGTAACTGCACTTTGCAAATAAACAGTACCCAGTACACCAGAACTTTCCCAAAATGGCTGTACTTTGCTAAATAACTCTTTACAGTGCAAGAAACACTCTGTAATGGCGGCACTTTGTGAATAGATACACCCAGCACAAGAAACTTTTTGAAATGACTGTATTTTGACTGTATTTCAAGAAACAGTTGAACTTTGCACACAAAGAAACTCTTCAGAATAAATGCACAGTAATAAGCACACACTGTAAGCACTTTTACACACTATGAGCTACTTAGAATAATGCTTGTTTTGCCCTGAATACAATGCAGAATAGTAGTTATGACAAAACACACTACTTTGCCAAAACACATGCAGTCACCTTGCTTTGTTTATGCTTAATGTACCCTTTTTGACCTTTATTATATTCATTTTCCTCATTTAATCTCTTTTCATGTCCATTATACTTTTGTTGTGATCATTTTACTCTAAACATGCCCGTTTTGCTTTAAACATGCTCGTTTTGCAATTACTAGGCAATTCCGAACACCTTATGTGCTGCTTCTTTGATAATCATTTTATCACGTATCTTATTTTTTAAACATTTCATTGAATTAATAAACCTTTTGTGCCTCTTGCTTGTTTAATAATGTGGTTTGTGCCCTTGTAATTCTCAATTTTATCTTTTTTTTTATATAAAATAAATTGTTCATGCAAGTTTTCATTACCTTTGGTTCATTTCTGGCTCTTTTCTGTGTTCATTTCTCTTAGTTTACCTTCAGTGTTAACTCTGCACCTCATACCATGTTGCTCGTCTAGCCAGGATAAAATAGACAAGTCTTTGTGGGTTCTGTTCAAGCAGCTTTATTATGTACAAGCACATAAGGATTAAGGCTTAATAACTTTAACCTAGATAAACTTATAAAACAAACTAGCTATTACACCACTCATACATGCTCACTCTCTAGCTGCACTCACAAAATGGCACTGAAGCTAGTACATGCTGGCAATCTATACGCACGTGCCAACCTTGAAATGCTTCTTAAAGCTATAACATACACACACTATTCTATACCGTCTATCTATCTCACTAAACTAATGAGCTATTTTAGGAGGGAAGAGTGTCATTTTTACCAGCTGGGTAAAATCCTGGTAGGATGTAGGGCCACACATAGAATATTCTGAAAGCATGTATTCAGTGCAGTACATTTACTATGTATTGACTGATTTCTATTTAACCCCCAGTAGTTACCATGGTGAAGGTGAAGCAAATTTGATTTGGCTTATTTCTTTTATGTTGAACATCTGTGTTATGGTGCTCAGTATACTTATGGTAGTTCTTGTTATGGAGAAGCTAAAGCAAGGGCACCCCCCCCCCCGATAACCATAAGTGTTCTGAAGAAGGTGGAAAATGCTATTCTTACAAGTGTGAAAAACATCAATCTAGTTTTAATCCCTGTGGAGGTAATTCAAATAGGACTTATTCTGAGTTGAATGTCAATTCATTACTTGCTTGCTGAAAATGATACTGATTCCTGCTTTGTATAATCATGTAGACTTGCCAGTGGTATTGTAATATGTTCATGTTTGCATGAATTTGGCCTAGGTTATTGCTGAAGTGGACTCTTGCATTATTTCACTTACCTGGTTAACAAGTAACTAAATAGGCAGATACATAAATAAATAAAGGATGTGCTTGTAAGATTGCTTTAATTTTTTAATTTGCTAAAAATTAACATGATTACATTTTGCTTGTTTCATTTTTTTGTCTGAATATATGAGAGTGTGTTGTGTTTTTTGACTACATATGCATGTATGTTCTGGTGCTGGGTTGAAAAAGGAAAGACTGAGAGAAAGAAAGAATGAGGACCACAGTATAGGGAAAAAATTATCAATTTCAACAACTGGCTAAGCTTCTGGTGTCATTCAAAGGGGATTCAGTGTCTGTCAGCCTGGGATGACATGCTCGAGAAGCCACGCTGCTTCTCTAGAGATAGCTTGCACCTGTCACCCTTAGGCTTTCGAATACTAGCCAAGGCTCTTGCCACCCCCATAGTGCCTTTTTTAGGCAAGGCTCAAAAGACAAACCCACCGCCGTAAATAGCACAAGTAACAAAAAACTGAGGGTAATGCTACTCAATGCCAGAAGTCTAAGCCTCAAAATGCACGCACTCGAGGCACTCCTCAGTATGGAGAAAATCAATATATGTGTAGTAACAGAAACCTGGTTTAAGGCTCCAGAGAGCACCCCAGCACTACCAGGCTACAACTCATACCATACATTTTGGCCACAAAACCTGGACTGAAATACAAAAGGCAGGGGAATATCCATATTCATCAAGGATACCCACACCTCCAGGTTAGTGGCACAGCACAATGCTTCAGAGATCATCCACGTGCAACTAGCAATGGGCAAAACTGCTATTCAAATTATAGCTTGCTACAGATCACCCACCATGTCCCAGGACCCCCACTCCACATTCTTGGAAACACTGGGAAACATAAAGGTCCTATCAAACACCCTGATATTGGGTGATTTCAATGACCCAAACATTAACTGGGAGAACTACTCAAGTACAGACTCCCTTGCTCAACATTTCCTAGAATTTATAAACGCAAATGCCCTGGATCAACTAGTCAACACCCCCACCAGAGGTGACAACATACTGGACCTGGTCAACATTAACATGGGCAACCCGTGTTCCACACCGGTGGTCAACCCCTTGGTGGTTAGATCTGACCATAAACTAATCACTCTGGATATCCACATTCTGCCACTACCCCCGGTCAAAGAAACCACCGTGAAAAACTTTTCAAAAGCAAACTTCACGTTACTTAAGACCGAGGTGGGAAGTTTCAAAGCCCCATGCTAAAGGATAATGCTGTCCAAGCTGCAAAATCCTTTACTAATGCACTCTACGGGTACCTACAAGAATGTATGGATCATGCTATCCCAAACAAAGCCAAGACTCACTCTTCCAAGAAAAGAAAACCAGTCTGGTGGACACCTGCCATAAACAAGCTATACAATAGAAGGAGGAAACTAGTACAGAAAAGCGTAAAATCCCAAGAAGGGAAGACATCCCTGATCAGTATCAGCAAGAAACTATGTTCCCTCATAAAATCATCCAAGGCTAGCTTTGAAAGAAAAATTGCCATGGACTCCAAAGATAACCACAAGGCATTCTTTAGCTATGTCAAGAATATAAGTGGCAATTCTCAGATCTGCTCAGAGTTAGGGCAGAATGGCAAAAAATACACTGAACCGACCGATATAGCCAACATTCTGGCATAGAGGTTCAGTGTAAACTTCACCCACATCTCACCCCCAAAAGGGCCCATAACTATACCAGAAGAATGTAGTGCCCCTGAAATCACAGACACTCATGTTAAAACAGCCCTCTCCAAAGCAAAAAACACAGCATCAATGGGACCAGACGGTGTCCCAGGCTGTGTCCTACACGAGCTCAAAGATGAACTAACCCCTCACCTAAACATACTGTTCTAACTCAGCCTCTCCACAGGCTATGTACCCACAGAGTGGCGTACAGCAACGGTTATTCCACTCCACAAAGGTGGAGCCACAATGAACCCTGGGAACTATCCCCCTATAAGCCTGACTAGCTTGGTCTCCAAAGCTATGGAGCACATCATCATGGATCTCATTAACAGAAACACTGGAAACCTCCAAACACTGGACTCTACTCTGTTCAGCTTTGTTAAGGGCAGATCATGCCTCCTAAACCTGGTGGACTTCTTTGAGACAGTTACCAAGGCTATAGACAATGGAAAGGTGGTCCACGCAGCCTACCTAGACCTTGCAAAGGCCTTTGACACCATTCCCCACTCAGGTATTATAGACAAGCTCACCAGCCTGAACATAAACCCCTACGTCACAAGATGGGTTGCCAACTGGCTCACAGACAGAACCCACATGGTAAGAGTTGCAGGAGCTAGGTCTGACTCTAAACCGGTTACAAGTGTCATTCCCCAGGGCTCAGTCCTAGGACCCCCTCCTGTTTGGCATATACGTCTCAGAGGTACAGGCAAGCACAGGAGGACTATGGCTCACCAAGTTCGCAGAAGACTGCAAACTAGGGGCTATAATTGACTCTCTGGCTGACACAGACATCCTCCAAAAGGGTCTCACTGAGACAGCTACCCGGTGTCAAAACCATGGCCTCAAGCTAAATGCCAAAAAGTGCATAGTCATCCCCTTTGGAAAAAACAAAGTACCCACAAACTACCACATAGGTGGTAGCCCCCTAAATACAGAAGATGTAATAAGGGATCCGGGGACCCAAGTAGATAGTAACCTCTCCTTTGATAATCACATTGCCATAGTGGTTAGGAAAATCCTTTTATGTGGCCCTCCTAATCACAAAAGGGTTTGCATCCAGATCGAAAGAGGTCATTGGGCCCATCTATGCATCACTCATCAGACCCATCATAGAGTACAATGCCCCATTTGGGATGTACCTTACAAAACACCTGCAACAACTGGAAAGACCACAGAAGTACCTCACCAAGAGGATCACTGGCCTCAAGCATATGCCCTATGCAGCTCAACTGAAGAAACTCCAGCTGTACTCAGTTGCATACCGCCTACTCAGAGGTGATCTCTGCCTGACATACAAGGCCATGTCCAACCCAGAATTGATGGACATGGTCCACCTAAAGAAAACCATATCCCCTCGAGCCACACGCTTCAGGGATCTAAACCTCACCACAACAATAAATAAGATGTGCTGGAGGGATAAATTCCTGTCCCAGAGACTTCCCATGCTCTGGAACAAGATTCCAATCTACATTAGGCAGAGCTCCTCGCTAACCCTCTTCAAGAGAAACCTTGATGAGTGGATGGGAAACTGAAAGTTTACCCAGGGATCACTTCAATGGGTCTGCTGGACAGAGGCACAGGGAACTAATCTAAGGGGGCGGCGAAAGCCAACACATTCCAGCTAGGCTTATAAATGCCTTCTGGCAGATAGCCTAGTACCTACCTATGAACCTATGAACCTATGAGGAGCTAATGAAAAAGAAAGGGGAAGGAAGAAGGTACTCCCTTTAGGGGTAAGTGGTGAAAAACAGATGAAGTTGTACTTTGTTTATTCATTTTGTAGTTATCTCCAGGAACTAGTTGCTCCTCCACCCTCATTTAATATGTAATTAAGCCACTTCATTCACTACCACTTCTGTTTGTAGATATGATATGATCAAAGTGATTTCAATGATGCAGAGGTATAAAGCCTTATTCATGACCTTGGTGACTCATGTTCAACTACTTAATCTTAGCTCTGAAGGAGAGGCTTGGGTCAATGGGAATTAGTAGCTGGCAATCAACTCACCCATTCTTGGGGGGAGGGAGGAAATATGACCCTCTGCACCACCAACATTAACAACAGTGTTAGGGATTGCAAGTAAGAGTATCTACTGAGAGAGTGTGGCTTATGCTGCAGGTAAATAAGGGGGGTGATCTCTGAGCATATGTTGGCATGCACTGGAGGCCTTTCTGAAGCCATCATCTGATGTAAGGAGGGAGTTATATGGGGGGATGGGGTTCTCAAGTGAATGATGGCCTGCCTAACATTCAAGTCTGGCCTCCAAAGGGGAATGTATCAGGCTCCCACTTCAGTCAAGGAAAGGAGGAGCTGTGAGGCTCTTGCTAGACTAGAGAATGAATGGGTCTGCTATTGCCCAGGGGGGGTATGGCTCAACAGAATACACCAAAGAGGTTGGAAGGCATGGGTAGTAAAGATTTAATAAAAGTTAAAAGTAGTTGTCTCATAGCTGATCAGCATTGTACAAGCCAAGAAACAAATAAATACGAAGAGATGCATGTGTACTATATTTTAACATTCTTGCAACTTATTTTAACATTTACCAGTTTACCCATTGCAAGCAAATGCATTTTAATATTCTTACCATGCACTAGTTAGCATATAATTATATCTACTATATAAATTTGCATCTTCAAATAAACTTTGCTTACAACTCTATTCTTCTTAAAGCTGTAGATGAAGTATCAGTAATAGATATCCCCTTCAACTTCTTAGAGTAAAAAGTCAGGCACAGATTTTAAATGTTGCACTTGTGAACTTAGAAAGTTGATAGAATAATAAGATTTGAATTACTATGTATTTTCTATTGGTAGAAAGTCTGAAACTCAAATGTGAGTCATTATTTAAGGACTTTGATCCTCAATGATTTGCCAGAAAACCACACATTTTATGAGGGAAGAACCAAACATACGTGGCAAAAAACCTGGACATATGTGAATTTTTTTCACCTGAGATACATAATAATGGGTTAATGATAATGAAAAATAAAAAAATCAATATGTTGCAATGCGTGACTGAACAGAATTTTCAGATTGTGTAAGTTGATATTTGAGATAAAGCAGTTGCCTAAATGCCAGAATGGCAATACTTGTAAGCAATGTTCCAGACCTCAGGTTATTGCATGGCCATGCTATTGACTGTCCTGCATTTGTACTTGTAATTCTTTTTCACATCTTATGCAACCATTATGCCCAAAGGACCTATTCTTTCCTATGTTTACAAGGCACTTTTGTACAATTTCTTTATATTATATTACATTTGTCGATAGTAGAAGGATAGAGAGGTAGCCAACTGAGTCTACCCTTTAAGCATGTTTCTCATTTTAACTCACCTTCATTTTAACATTCTCACCTCACCTTTTCTCTGCCTGTTGCTTGTTAGGAATAGTAGTTTTTGCAGCTAGACAATTCAGAATTATAATCCATCATGTATGATCTAATCCTTTTGAGTATAGCACTTCCCATTCCAGACAGTGCATGGTTTCAGTACTGTTGATTCTGCAGAACACACACTGTAATTTACCTATATCTATATCTATCTATTTATCTGTATACACACACACACACACACACACACACACACACACACATATATATATATATATATATATATATATATATATATATATATATATCAAAAGCCCGAAATGACAAATGCTCGAGTCTATGTACATCGACACATTAAGGTTGATTTACATAAACAGCGAAACACAAAAAACATGAAATTCGAAACGTCGAACGTGTTTCCTGGTCAGCAGCACGATGGTGGGGATAAGGAAATATATCCTTTTCCCCACTGTAGTGCGGTCTTGGAGTTAGTATATTTAGGTAGGGGGTGTGGGGGTGCAGGGGGGCTTGCCCCCCTGCAAAAATATGTTAAAGCAATTATTTAGTGTAATTTTTTACTTACCTGTGTGGCACGTTCTGATGACGGGACTCATTCGGCATTTCAAATTTTACGTTTTTTGTGTTTCGCTGTTTATGTACATCGACCTTTATGTGTCATGTACATAGACTCGAGCATTTGTTGTTTCAGGCTTTTAATATAGACTCTATATATATATATATATATATATATATATATATATATATATATCTATATATATATATATATATATATATAGAGAGATATATATAGAGAGAGAAAGAGGTATATATATATATATATATATATATATATATATATATATATATATATATATATGTATATATATATATATATATATATATATATATATATATATATATAGATATATATATATATATATATATGTATATACATAAAACTATAAATACAGATATAGATACAGATAGTCATGATGGAAAGGGTGCAAAATGACTGACCACTCAAAATGATAGGAACCTTAAAAACATCTTTAATACTTTAGTCATTCCCTCTCCACCATCCATTCTGGTAGTCCATTTATGGGTCCACAACTTAATCTATTAATTCTGTCCTTTAGAATTTCTAGGCAGTAGATGGAGTGCATTAGTGAAAACCTGCATGCTCTCAAAATAAAAAATGAAATCATGTATTATATAAATACTGTGCAATCTAGTCAGCATTTCGGAATTGTTTCCTTTTTTGAGATGTGAGATTAAAGGATTAAGATGGCAGATAAGAATAAATGTAGGGCACCACTGGGCATGAATGATCATTTAAATTATCAAATTATTTTGAAATCATATAACAGCAAGTAAAATGTAATTGCAGTGTTGTGAACAGTAGGACTGAAGAAATTTTTGTTGTTAAACATTATATAAAAATAGGGTCTATATTAGAACAACAAAGTTTCAAAACTTCGAATGTTCTAATATCGACCCCTATTCAGTGAAAGCTGAAAATATCAATGCAACAGAGAACCTAATTTTTTCCTAGGGAAAGAATTCAGTTGTCCATTTCTGTTACTTTAGTATTTTCAGCGCTGTGGTGGAAAGTTACGGGTCGGGTTCAGGTAAGTATGTGATTAAGTGCGGGTTAGGTTAGTTATGTTAGGGTGCGGGTTAGGTATGTGTATGATTGTGTGGACATGAGGGTTAGGGCAGGTTAAGTGAGTTAGGGTTAGGGTGCGGATCAGGTAAGTGTGCAATTGTGTGGAAGTGAGGTTTAGAGTGGGATAGGTGAGTTAGGGTTAGGGCGCGGGTGAGGTGAGTGTGTGATAGTGACGGACATTAGGGTTAGGGTTTGGGTTAAGATAAGTGGATAGTTAGTGGTGCGTCTATAGTCTAGTGTAGGGTTAGGTGGAAAAGATTTGCTGTTCCGTATGTTCGATGTTTTCAGCTTTTGCTGAATAGGGGACGATATTAGAACATTTGAAGTTTTGAAACTTCGTTGTTCTAATATAGACCCTAAAAATATATGTGTCTCTATATAGGGTCTATATTATATGAACGAAAGTTCATAAAATCTATCACTTTAAAGAGTGAAAATGCCAGACCTCAAAGCACTTCTTGTAGGATTGCAGTACAATGAAGGTTGGAATATTTGACCTTTCCTCACTCTAGTGCGATCTTGGAGTTGGTATATATATATTTAGGAGGGGGTGTGGGGGCATAGCCCCCCATAATAAGGAGTTTGAGGTCTGGTATTTTCGCTCTTTAGAGCATTCGACATTATGAACTTTCGTTCATATAATATAGACCCTCTATATATACATGCACACATATCATTCAATTGGTTTAAAGATCATTTGGTTGATCAGTTTGATTGGGTATAAAATATTTGAACGTACAAACGTGTGACTGCAAATCTGTGTGAATCATATTTGGTCGAATTCACATTATATGCAAGGAAGGTATGTAGGAGAGTACAGGAAAATGAATGCTTGACTGAAAACGTGATGGTATGAAAATGTGCAAGATCGAATTATAGCAGGTAGTGTGTACGTGTAAGTGCTTGTGGATTAAGGTTACAAATTAAGGTAAGGGTATAGACTCAATGTTGTACCTGTTTGGTTTTGTGTGAATTTTCTAACCTTTTGTCTTGTGTAAAGTTATTGTTAATGAAAAGACTTTTAGGAGCATAAAGTATAGGGTTAGGTCTAGGGGCAGGGCTAGATTTAGAGTTAACACAGATGAGTAAGGCAGCACAAGAGGGCAAAGCCCCCTTTTCCACCTGTATCCATGTGTGCTAACCCTTACCCTACACATTATATTACTAAATTAATTTCCATAACAATGCCACTATTCAGATGGTGCTTAATATGAGTTTTGTTTCTAGGGTTTACTGATAGTGGGAGAAAAGTTGTCATTGTTTTGTTATTCACCCATTTTGCATATCACACATTTGTATTGTCACTCATCTTTATTCTCTCATTTGTGTGTCACTCGTTTTTTTGGTGAACAAACCTTGATACTTAAATATATATATATATATATATATATATATATATATATATATATATATATATATATTTTTTTTTTTTAAATAAACATTTTAATGAGGTAATCACATGAATTTGATGAAATACTTGAATCACATGTGTGCACTCTGCCACTGGATAATTCTATTGTTTAAGGACAATTAAGTTAAGGTTTAACAACGACCGCCACCAGTACTGTTAGCCAACAGGGTGCTGGCGGAAATTGGGCTACTGTTGGCCGAAGGAGAAGAGGAGGGCGAAGGCGTGCCCAAAGGCAGGAAGATAGGAGGAAGGTTAGGAGTGTAGCAGTGAGGGTAGGAACTTTGAATGTTGGCAGTATGACTGGTATAGGAAGAGAGCTAGCTGATATGATGGAGAGAAGGAAGGTTGATATATTGTGTGTGCAAGAGACCAGATGGAAGGGAAGTAAGGCCAGGTGTTTAGGAAACGGGTTCAAATTGTTTTATCATGGTGTGGATGGCAGGAGAAATGGGGTAGGGGTTATACTAAAGGAACAATATGCCAAGAGTGTTTTAGGCGTGAAGAGAGTGTCTGACGAGTGATGTTTATGAAGCTCGAAATTGATGGTGTAATGATGAATGTTGTTAGTGCATATGCTCCTCAAGTTGGGTGTGCGATGGAAGAGAAAGAGAAATTTTGGAGTGAGTTGGATGAAGTTGTGGTGAGTGTACCCAAGGGTGAGAGACTAGTGGTTGGAGCGGACTTTAATGGGCATGTTGGTGAAGTGAACAGAGGGATGAGGAAGTGATGGGTAGGTATGGTGTTAAGGAGAGGAATGCAGAAGGTCAGATGATTGTGGATTTTGCGAAAAGGATGGACATGGCTGTGGTGAATACGTATTTTAAGAAGAGGGTGGAGCATAGGGTGACGTACAAGAGTGGAGGAAGATGCTCACAAGTTGATTATATACTATGTAGGAGGGCCAGTCTTAAGGAGATTGGAGACTGTAAAGTGGTGGCAGGTGAAAGTGTAGTTAAGCAGCATAGATTAGTGGTATGTAGAATGGCGTTGGTGATCAAGAAGAGGAGGAGGAATGTGAAAGCTGTGCCAAGGATTAAATGGTGGAAGTTAAAAAAGGGTGATTGTGAAGTGGAGTTTAGGGAAGAGTTAAGACAGGCACTGGGAGGCAGTGGAGAGTTACCGAATAGCTGGGTAACTACAGCAGAACTAGTAAGGGTGACTGCTAGAAAGGTGCTTGGTGTGACATCTGGACAGAGGAAGGAGGACAAGGAGACCTGGTGGTGGAATGAGGAAGTACAGGAGAGTATACAGAGGAAGAGGCTGGCGAAGAAGAAGTGGGATTGTCAAAGAGATGAAGAAAGTAGACATGAGTATAAGGAGATGAGGCATGGCAAAGAGAGAGGTGGCAAAAGCTAAGGATAGGGCATATGGAGAGTTGTACGAGAGATTGGACACTAAAGAGGGAGAAAAGGACCTGTACCGATTAGCTAGACAGAGGGACAGAGCTGGGAAAGATGTGCAGCATGTAAGGGTGATAAAGGATAGTGAGGGAAAGGTACTCACAAGAGAGGAGAGTGTGTTGAGTAGATGGAAAGAGTATTTTGAGAGGCTGATGAATGAAGAGAATGAGAGAGAGAGAAGGTTGGATGATGTGGGGATAGTGAATCAGGAAGTGAAACAGATTAGCAAGGAGGAAGTAAGGGCAGCTATGAAGAGGATGAAGAATGGAAAGGCTGTTGGCCCAGATGACATACCAATGGAAGCATGGAGGTGCTTAGGAGAAATGGCAGTGGAATTTCTAACTAGATTGTTTAATGAAATTTTGGAAAGTCAGAGGATGCCTGAGGAGTGGAGAAAAGTGTTTTGGTACCTATCTTTAAGAATAAGGGTGATGTGCAGAGCTGCAGTAACTACAGAGGGATAAAACTGATTAGTCACAGCTTGAAGTTATGGGAAAGAGTAGTGGAAGCAAGGTTAAGAAGGGAGGTGATGATTAGTGATCAGCAGTATGGTTTCATGCCAGGAAAGAGCACTACAGATGCAATGTTTGCTCTGAGAGTGTTGATGGAGAAATACAGAGAAGGTCAGAAGGAGTTGCATTGCGTCTTTGTAGACTTGGAGAAAGCATATGACAGGGTGCCTAGAGAAGAGTTGTGGTATTGTATGAGGAAGTCGGGAGTGGCAGAGAAGGACGGAAGAGTGGTACAGGATATGTACGAGGGTAGTGTGACAGTGGTGAGGACTGCAGTGGGAGTGACAGATCCGTTTAAGGTGGAGGTGGGATTACATCAAGGATCAGCTCTGAGTCCTTTCTTATTTGCAGTGGTGATGGACAGGTTGACAGATGAGATCAGACAGGAGGCCCGTGGACTATGATGTTTGCAGATGACATTGTGATCTGTAGTGAGAGTAGGAATCAGGTTGAGGAGACTCTGGAGAGGTGGAGATATGCTCTAGAGAGCAGAGGAATGAGGTCAGCAGGGCTAAGACAGAATATATGTGTGTAAATGAGAGGGAGGGTAGAGGAGTGGTGAGGATGCAGGAGTAGAGTTGGTAAAGGTGGACGAGTTTAAGTACTTGGGATCAACAGTTCAGAGTAATGGTGAATGTGGAAGAGAGGTGAAGAAGAGAGTACAGACAGGGTGGAATGGGTGGAGAAGAGTGTCAGGAGTGATTTGTGACAGACGGGTATCCGTAGAGTGAAAGGAAGGTCTACAAGAGTGTAGTGAGATCAGCTATGTTATATGGGTTGGAGACAGTGGCATTGACAAAAGGCAGGAGTCAGAGCTGGATGTGGCAGAGTTAAAGATGTTAAGATTTGCAATCGGTGTGACTAGGATGGATAGGATTAGGAATCGGTATATTAGAGGGTCAGCTCATGTTGGACAGTTTGGAGACAAAGCAAGAGAGACGAGATTGCGTTGGTTTGGACATGTGCTGAGGAGGGATGATGGGTATATTGGGAAAAAGATGCTAAGGATGGAGCTGCCAGGTAAGAGGAATAGAGGAAGGCCTAAGATAAGGTTTATGGACGTGGTGAGAGAGGACATGCAGGCGGTTGGTGTGACAGAGCAAGATGCAGAGGATAGGAAGAAATGGAAAGAGATGATCTGCTGTGGCGACCCCTAACGGGAAAAGCCGAAAGAGAATGATGATGAAGGACAAAAGCATTAAAGTGAGCTATTAAAGAGCTGTATTCCATAAAATGATCCAAACAGTGTGGTAAGAAAGAGAGTTTAATGAATTTACATGAAGCAAATATTCTCTGTGGAAGATCTTAGTCACTTTAATAATGTAAATCATGTTTACAATTTAAACATTATAGAATCAAGGACTGTATTCCTAAGATATAAATCTGGGTTTCAAAAAGGCAGTGTGTGGAAGCACAGGTTTATTTGCAGTTGTATTATATATTATTTTAATTGTGGTAAATAATAAAAACGTCATCTAACTTATGTAATGGCAATATATTCTTTTAATTACTGAATAAAAAATTTGAGAAATTTCAGTTCCGATTATAGAAATGGAATACTACTAGAACAGTAAGACCTCGTAGTGTTACTCTTGCCATTAATGAATATAACCAATAAAAAAATTAGCTCTTACACTTCTAATTATACAACAGATTAGGAAAGAGAAAAGTTTGACTTCCGTGTTTTACAAGGTTGATGTTTTGCTTTATAATTAATATTTTATTGGAATATTGTGAATTGTCTATTCTTTGCGATGATGTAAATCTATAATTAGCATTATGTGCAGTTTTAGGGGTTGTAATGACATTGTATTGAAACAACAGAATCCATTTGTCCACTACCTCTTTTCCCAGTTTTGAAACAACAGCATAAAAATCAGAAAATCTGTAAGCTTGTTGTCTTGGCCCCCCCTCCTTACCAAACAACAGTTTGGCGTATGTCCTAAGTGCTGCCATGAGTACACAGTTTTCCTCATGGCTAAAGTTATGTCTATGGCTGGATCCCTTATTCTCCATCTGTACTATACAGGAAAAAACAAAAATAAATAAATAAATAAAGGGGCTACAGTCAGACACTTGCCACAGTACTGTCTGCATGACATCAGCAGTTAAACTATAAAACACTAATCTGCCTCCTGCCACCAATACAACTACATAAATAAGCAAGCAGAAATGTGATTTCAAAGTCCACAACTTCAGCTTATTCAATATACAAATGCAGTCCTGTCTGCCATTGCCACATACCTCCCCCCAATGACAGTAGTAAAACAACACTTTCACTACACGTATATTTCTGTCTTCTGCGTAGTATACATTATCAACTGCAATAACAAATTCTAAGATTTATGGACAATAACAGAGTTTTCTAATGATGTATTGTTCACTTATCACATTTTCAATGAAGAGAACCACATGTCAAACAACTTGCAAGCACTGCACTATAATTAAACAATCATTCATTGTTATGTATAAAAGCACAATACAGTAAAAAATGCATTGCAATTAACCTTTAAAACATTATGACAAAAGTTAACTGGCCTGTTAATAAAGCTTAATTAATTTATGAAATTTTTCTTACTTTTTGATGCCTGAGCTACCCTTGGGAATTTGCCGCCTATCTCAGCTCTCCACAAATCATATGGCACAGCTTAATTGTGACATAATTTAGGCCAGTTTACACATTTAGTATCCAAGTTAGGCTAATTTATATGCATGTCTAGAAACTGTAGTATAACACAAACATGTTACAAAGTACATTAGCATATTTCAGATTTTCACCCATTGCGAATGTGCATGACACACTAAATGAATGAGTCTGAAAAGCCATGAATGCACTATGGACATTTCCCAACTTCACAGCAGTTTGCAGGAATGCCAAACTGTTCACAGGGATGTGCTGCTTGGCCCAAACTAGCCAACATAGGGATATATAGGTAAGATTCAAAACAGAGTCATCTGAATATCAGGTTGTAATGAATCTGAAGGTTAATCCCTGGCCATCCAAGTCAGTAATACATATGCAAAAGTCCTAGAAATCCTTTCTTATATTTTACTGCCAACACCTAATTGATTTAGGTAAATTTAGAAATAATCCATTAGCATAAGTGTTTCCCTTTAAGAAAATGTATGAGACAAAGCAGTTTTGGTTATACCAAACCTGTCAATATTATCAATACCTGGTCTAATGAGCATGCTAGTAAAAAAAGGTTTGGTCTAGGTGATGCCACACCCAACAGGGAGTGGTGCTAACCCCGCTTAGTATAGCCCTCACCATACTTTCCTCATTCTGGTTCTGGATCTTTGAATGATGGCAGCACCTCAGAAGGCACGAGGCCGCATTCCTGACTGGTCTGAGAAAGAGAAATGAATCATGTTCTGCCTTCTACATGACTCATACTTGGAGAAGATGCAGACACGTACACATCACAGTATGCAGAGAAAATTGATATCTGGCAGAAGCTGAGTGACCAGCTGGCAGCCCTGACAGATATAACCTGCTCCATACAGAAGTGTTGTTACAGGTATGACAACTTGCAAAAGCATAGTGATGACCAGCTGGCCGAGTGGGGTGACCAGGTTCAGGCAAGAAGACTAGAGTTCTACAGTTAGTACAGTTTTTAATCTAGATACAGCTGTTTATCTATATCTACACACACACACACACACACACACACACACATATATATATATATATATATATATATAGATATATATATATATATATATATATATATATATATATATATATATATATATATATATATATAGGTTAAAGCTCGGAAGATGGACAATAACATCACAGATGCCAGAAGACTGAGAGAGCAGATAACCGACAACTCGTAATCCCAACAGCGAAAACACCGACATGGGAAACATGTGAGTGTGACTCAGTAAGTGTGCGATTTAGGGTTAGGGTGCAGGTAAGGTGTGTGTGCGATAGTGAGGGATTTAGGGTTAGGGTGCATGTAAGGTAAGTGTGCGATAGTGAGGGACTTAGAATTAGGGTACGGGTAAGGTAAGTGTGCGATAGTGAGGGACTTGAGGGTAAGGGGTGGATTAAGTGAGTTAGAGTTAGGGTGTGTGCGATAGTGAGTGAGTTAGGGTTAGGGTGCGGGTAAGGTAACTGTACGATAGTGACGGACCTTAGGGTTAAGGTTTGGGTTAAGGTTAGTGCATAGATAGTTGTGTGTAAGGTGTAGTGTAGGTTTTTAGGTTGTTGGTGTGCTTGTGTTGTGCATGTGTTGTGTGGAACTTTTTGTTTTGTTAACTGTCGGGATTGTGGTTTGTCAGGCATGTGAAGTTTTGTGTTTTTGCTGTTTCATTCTTGTGGTGTCGGTGCTGTGTACTGTCGGTTTACTGTAGTAGACCCATATACATATAGATATATATATATATATATATATATATATATATATACTGTACATACACAATATATATATATATATATATATATATATATATATATATATATATATATATATATATATATATATGTATATATGCACATACACAAAGTACAACAGGGAGATAGAAAAAATTGTTCAAGTACATGCACTTTAACAGTCAGATATCTTAATATTCAAATGGTGACATTCTGAAATGCATTTAAAAAAATAAATACCATTTATGTAATCAGACATCCATCTGTATATGACAGAGAGAAAATATGTGCTATGAGTAAAGAATATGAAAACAGTAATCTGAACAGGTAACTCTGTACATGCATTATTATAGCAATAACCCACGCCTGGGTGTGGGTAATGCTGAATTTACCCACGGTTGGCGTGGTTTGGTTGACCAAACAAAGCCAACCGTGGGTAAATCCAGCATTACCCACACCCAGAAGTGGGTTATTGCTATTATACAATGACATTATTTAAGAAAAAAAATAATTACTTTTCTTAAATAATGGCATTGTATAATGCCTCCTTGCTGCCCTTCCGCAGCTGTCTTGTATTCCGCGGCAGCTCTGATGTACTGCGCAAGCATAATGCCTATGCAGTACATCAGAGCTGTGGGCAAAAGCAACGGAGAAAGCAAGATGTCCGTTGCTTTTTACTGTTTTGCTATGTTAAATGGGTTTAACATAGCGAGACAGCTTTAAAAAAACGCAACGGAGAATCTCTGTTGCTTATTTTAAAGCTGTCTCACTATGTTATACCCATTTAACATAGTGAGACAGTTTTGAAAAAAGCAACGGAGAAAGCAAGATCTCTGTTGCTATTTACAAACTGTTTCGCTATGTTAAATGGGTTTAACATAGCGAGACAGCTTTAAAATAAGCAACGGAGATCTCTGTTGCTTATTTTAAAGCTATCTCGCTATGTTAAACCCATTTAACATAGCGAGACAGGTTTAAAAAATAAAGCAACGGTGAAAGCAAGATCTCCGTTGCTTTTTACACACTGTGTCGCTATGTTAAAGGAGTTTAACATAGGGAGACAGCTTTAAAAAAAGCAACGGAGATCTCCGTTGCTTTTTAAAACCTGTGTCAGTATGTTAAACTCCTTTAACACAGCAAGACAGTGTTTTAAAAAAGACTTATACTAATGGAAAACGTCCGGGCGACCGGACCTTTTTCCATTAGTATAAGTCGATTTACAATGTGCACGCTGGCCAATCAGTGTGCACGTTTTGGAATATTAATGGGGGGGTCATGGTATAATAGCAATGTTCAAATATCATGAATGCTGACAGCATGTAATAAGAGCTATGAATTAAAACTTGCAGTTACAGATGTAAAAAGTTGTAAGACCTTTTATTTATTACAGGAATATAGTTTATTTGAGAGATAACTAGATATGAGTAAAAGGATTTTCTGAACTTAATTGTTTTTTCATTGGTATGTCTTGCTGGATGCAAAGCATGTCTGAAATGGCAATCCCCACACCCTAGTCTGAATTACTGTTGGGGGGGGGGGGGTTGGGGTTAGTTTGCTGAAATAATGAGGAGCACATAACCTTTCACAAAATAAGCTGTTTTACTTCATTAGTGTACATTAGACAAAGTTTTACAGAAAAAGGATATTCACACTTGAATTGTTGCATTTCAACATTTGCAGTCCAGGTTTTCCGCAGAGTGATACATGCATTTCTTAAAACAAAAGATGATCTGCATTCATACTTTAGTACCCTACACAGTGCAGTAGAATGTTTAACTACTGAATTTTGATAATACACGCATGCATGCATTCAACACACAATCATTCAGGATAAGACAAAAAGCGAAGGATTACAAGGAATATAATACATATGTAGATGTGAAATACAGTCAAATCCAGGGAAACAAGATTATCCTTTCCTCTTTCACTTCTAGCTAAGGAAGAGATCCAGTATAACTTCCAACAGGAAAAGAGAAGAACAAAGAGACTGCTGGAATTTCCTGTGAACAGTAACAGGTGTCCATAAGGTATTTATTACTTAACTAACCATAGTACAAATCATTACACATAATTCAGGGGGGCATAAACAGTAGTAGAGCAATGCTTTTAAAGTTGATTTCAGCAGTAATCCTGCAAGCAACTGTTGTTATACCTTTGCAACTGAAAGAAATGCAAATGAAGACTGGAAAAGATAAATGAAACTATGTTATGCTGACATTTTTAACCATGATTTACTGTATTAATTAATGATTTATTTTATGTTTGATGTTTGTGTACAGTAAATTTGTTTAAAAAGTACCAAAGTGAAACAGAAAATCCTTCCAAAAGAAAAATATCCCTTTCCATTTCAGTTCATTACAAGTATGCATAAGCACTACTCTTACACATTCACTCAAGTTAAATAAGCACTTTACCAATCACTTTCACCAACTGTATGCATAAGAATTTCCCATGCACAACTGTACTGCTTTTTCTGTTTTGTCTCTCCCCGCCTCTTTTTCTCTTTTATTTAATATTTTGCTTGTTTCTTTTTCCTTTGTTATTTTGCTAATCTCCTGTTTTATTTTTCTTAATACAGGTTCAAATCTCTCAGGAGCAGACTAGACATGTACCTCTCAGGCTAGGGGGAGATCACCCTCTGCCTGTCCAGGGCCATCATCACAGGGTTCAGACTGGAGGTGCTGGTCCTGCAGGGACTCTGCCATGTGGTAGCTTGGCAAGCCTCACTGAACAGGGGTTTCATAGTTTGGTTGAGGATACACTGGAATTGGTGGTGGACAGGAGAATTGTGTCAGTCAAAGCCTGTTTGGTGCCAACCACCATAACAACACAGGCACCTACCCCACCTCAACATTGTAGACCTCCAATGCAACACCATCTGGCAGTTTTGAGGGTCTGTGGGTTGGATGCAGAGTTGGGACTTTCTCAGCCCTTCTTCCCTTCCTTTTTCTCCTTCAGCCACTTCCATATTTCCCACCCACAAAATAGGAGGATCTATCCCCTGACAAAATCATAGTGCCCATCATCTCCCACCTTCTCCAGGTCAAACCCTCTTGATGTTTCACTTGTGTGTTTTTCTCTTTCTTTGTCTCCCCGTTTTCAATCTTTTCTATCACCTGCTTTCAATTCTTTAATGAAACTATCATGGTTTCCCCAAAAGAATACCCCTATATGGAAATTGTTCTAACCCCTTTACTTTTTTTTAAACAACAGTTTTAGCTGCTACATAGTCTACAGCTTTGCTACAATGCTTTTAACAAGACTGCACTCAGCCACGCCTGCCCACAATTTGCCAAAGCACATACCATTTAAGATGCCATGAAATACTTCACACATATGAAATACGTGCTTTACAAAATTTAAACCTTTAGAAAAAAATGGGCATGATTATAGAAACTGGTATACTTTTCCATATTCGAAGCAACTACGTTATGCTGAACTTATTTGCATATCCGCATAGTGCCGCTGCCTGCAGATGTGCTCTATGCACTTGAACAGCCCTGGACAATGAATATCACTCTTATAATCCTTAAAATATCTGAGAAAACAAGATTAAATACTATGCACTCTAATAAAAGTAAAATTTTTTGAAATGACCTTGGATGTTACATGAACATTGTTATTCCTTATATTCAAAAAGGTAAAACAGTTAATCGCATTACATATTTTGGCATGGCATAATAACTGAATTCCTAGAAATTTTTTTAAGTGTAACTAATAGTACTATAAATATTCCATGTTTAAGTATTTCTAAGCTACTAATTTTTTAGAAATATTATTTAAGACCTTTTATTAGCAAAAACAAAACTACAGTATATAAGATACAACTACAATACAAATATGAAATATCTTTATTGCTCCTGTATTTGTCCTTGGCTGCTGCATGTACCTGGTCCCAGAGGATCTGCTCTATTCTCTCTACCTCCTGTCCTGTACTAAGGGACCTGCCTGGACATTAAGGACCCCTTTCTTTTGTTTTCAGCCATTCCAGTGCCTGGCCAAAGAAACGTGCCACCCCAGTACAGTCTCCCAGCTACCAAAGGGAATAAGAAACTCTATACCTCCTATCCTGTACTAAGGGATCTGCCTGGTCATTAAGGACCCCTTTTTTTGTTTCCAGCAATTCCAATGCCTGGCCAAAGAAATCTGCCACCCCAGTACAGTCTCCCAGCTACCAAAGGGAATAAGAAACTCTTTACCTCCTATCCTGTACTAAGGGACCTGCCTGGTCATTAAGGACCCCTTTTTTTTGTTTTCAGCCATTCCAACATGTGGCCAAAGAAACCTGCCACCCCAGTGCAGTCTCCCAGCTACCAAAGGGAATAAGAAACTCTCTACCTCCTATCCTGTACTAAGTGACCTGCCTGGTCATTAAGGACCCCTTTCTTTTGCTTTCAGCCATTCCAACACCTGGCCAAAGAAACCTGCCACCCCAGTACAGTCTCCCAGCTACCAAAGGGAATAAGAAAGTATGTTCTATCCTAGACCTACTGTTAAGCTGATTTAAGTTTTATAAATATATCTAGTATTGAATGTAATTATACTACTGAGTCAGGAGGCCAGCAGCCATACCCCACTGTACCTCTGAAGCAACTGCCTATCTCCCTCCTTTGAATCTTCTATTGGAACCACCTCTACCAGCTATCTTCATTACTGATACCTCTTGTTGTACTTTACTCTCTGCCCACTAGGTGGCGCCCTAATCTAGCCTTGGGTTATATATCTTACCCCACCTCCCCATATTTCATCTCAGTATATTTTCCCTACTTCATCCCTGACTACTTTGTAATCTTCCTGCTGTAATACACTGCTCTTACTTTTTCTTTTCCCACCTTTTAGCTATATTGTTCTCTTTTTCCCCTCTACTATCCTTTACCACCTCACAGCTACATTGTCTCAGTCCTCTTACCTGTAACTACTCAGAGTAGATCAGGAAACTGCTGCTCATAGTTCGGCACTGCAGAATCTTCCTTTAACTGCTCTACCTGCTCCATTAGCTCTGCGGGTTCACTCCGCTCCCCTATTCTACCCCCAATTTCCACCCACCCCAGGGACCCTGAACTTATACTTCCTTAATCACATCTTCTCTCCCATTCTTCCTATCCTAAGCCTCAACCAATCTCTTTAATTTAGCCACACCCTCCTTTCTTAACCACACCCTCTCTCCCATTTTTCCTATCCTAAGCCTCAACCAATCTATATAATTTAGCCACACCCTTCCTTTCTAACTTTCTCCTTACCCTTTTTATCCAGTACCTCCTCTTAAAGTACTTTACCTTATTTCCTTTACCTCTACCAATTTCTTCCTCTCATAGGACTCATCAAAACCTATGCATCTTTTTGTCATATCCTAGCCCAGGCCCTGCTGTAGTAGTATAAATAATCCTAACAACATGTCTATAACAACAAAAACTATCCTAACAAAGTTAATACTCTTACCTACTCTCATACCTGTCCTCACCTCTGCCTATCTCCTCACCTCCTTTGAAGAGTTGAATTATTACCACTTCAACTACTCGCCTAAACAACAGCTCTTCACAATTTTACCGTTACCCATTTCCAAATAAATACTGCATCAACTCCCTGCTACCTGCTAGCCCAGTACCATCGACTCACACATATCAAATTCAATAACTCCACTGTAAGGAAGCTAAAATATCTAACCAGCTTCATTAATTACCCAGTTTCTGAACTAAAAACACCCACCTTAAAAGAAGGTGACATCCACCCTAACCCAGGCCCAACTAATGTCTCCACATTAACTATTCCTTATACCACTCCCTCCACCCCAACAACCCAGACCAGTCTCTCTAACTCCTTACTTATAGGTCATCTCAATATCCACAGTATTAACAAGAAAATTGCCCATCTCCACGCCCTCCTTGTTGTACTTTCCTTTGATATTTTCTGTCTCACAGAAACCTGGTTAAATCCAGGAACTAAGGACAATGAAATAATCCCCCAGGTTACAAAATCTTGAGACTCAACAGCATAAAATGGAAGGGTGGGGGAGTAGCACTACTGTTAAACTCCAGGCTATACATCTCCTCTATACCTTATAATCCACCTCAAGATAGTAAGGCCGAAGTCCTTATCTCCCGACTTCAACTCAACCCTAGCAAAGCCCTATACATCATCTGTATCTACTTACCTCCAGGTAATAATAGTACTACAATAGAAGATATTCTTAGCTGGATATCCACTACTTACCCTTAAGAAACATTTATACTAGGAGACTTCAATACTGACTGGAAATGTGTTAATACAGAGAATCCTTCATCACATATTTTCTTCATGGCTTTAGTCAAACAATCACCACCACTACTAGACATAACAAACCAAACAAAAAAGAAAGTATCTTAGACTAGATACTTATTGGAACTCTACCTAATGACATAAGTGATCATACTCTAACTTACATTATAAGACAAAAGAATGACATCCTTAACACCCCCACATATAGGATCTCACGAACCAACAAACACTTTAATCCTGTATTATTCCAAAATGAACTTAGTGCCTGTAACTGGAACCCACTAAAAACTCTCCCTCTTGAGGAGGCTGTTAAATATTTCAACTCTACATTCTTAACTATCCTCAATAAGCATGCACCTAAATGGTCCATTAGAATGAAGTCTAAACTGGCCCCCTGGCTTTCAAAAGAAACTAGACAACAGATATTACTTAGGAATAAATCTTGGGCTAAGTGGAGAGCATCCAGAACTATCCCGGAGCAACAAACCTTTAGACAGTTGAGACATATTACATAAAAAGCAAAACTCTGACAAAAAAAACTACTATTGTAAACTACAGCAATCTCACCATAACAATCCACAAAAGTTCTGGTCAAGCTTAAATAGACTCCTACACCCAGGGCACTCTAGCACACTACTCCCTCTAGGGGCTGATAACAATACCTCACAAAAAACTGCCAATGCCTTCAATACCTTCTTCACAGACACCATAGAATCTCTAGCCTGTCAACTTTCTATGGACAACTCTAATATCCCTACATCTTTACCTGATACTCTCCCAACATTCCAAATGCAACCTATCGCTACCTCTCACATCCAAAAACGTATCCAAAAATGTAAGCCGTGTATCCCCTCTGCTGACCAAGTACCATCTGAATACCTGCAAAAAGCAGCTAAAGCAGTTGCTTATCCTGTATCCATCTTTATAAACAGAACCGTAAAGGAAGGAATCATTCCTGATATCTGGAAAATCTCCCACATTATCCCTTTACATAAAGGTGTTAACTCCAATGACAATTCTAACTACAGGCCTATAGCTCTCTTTTCACCCTTAGCAAAAGTTATGGAAAAATGCATTCACCATCAACTAATAAACCACTTAACTCAAAATAATATTATAGCTAACTGTCAGCATGGCTTTAGGCCATTTCATAGTACCACCACAGCTCTCCTATCTTTCACTGACTCCATCAA
This sequence comes from Protopterus annectens, assembly GCF_019279795.1. Classification (NCBI taxonomy): domain Eukaryota; kingdom Metazoa; phylum Chordata; order Ceratodontiformes; family Protopteridae; genus Protopterus; species Protopterus annectens. The sequence goes on from NC_056725.1 coordinate 1,011,480,565, forward strand.
TAGAAGCCATAATAACGACATCCTCTCATCAGCACTCTTTATTGATCTGTCAAAAGCCTTTGACATGGTAAATCACATCCTGCTCATAAATACTCTTGAATCCCTTTCTCTAGATACCAAAGCTGTTCTCTGGTTCAAGTCCTACCTTACCAATAGGCAACAAGCAGTCCTCTGGGAGAATAAACTATCTTCCGTCCTGCCAGTCTCCCTTGGAGTCCCACAGGGCTCCATTCTAGGTCAACTTCGTTTCTCTTTATTCATCAATGACCTTCATTTAGCAATCCCCCAAGCCACCTGCATACAATATGTAGATGATTCCACATTCATATGTTCTGCCAACTCCACATCCAAACTACAATCTCTAACCCAGAAAGTATTTAACATAGTTGAGGCATGGTTCTTGAAATGTTGCCTCCTTTTGAACGCCAAAAAAACAAGCTCTTACTCTTTGCACCTAACAGTAAGTCCCTCCCTATAAATTTCTCCATCAAATCAAAGCACGCCACTCTTATAACCCCTGACACTACCACCAAACTGTTAGGAATCACAATTGACAATAACCTTACCTTTGATAACCATATAAATAGCACAATTAAAACCGTTAATAGAAAACTGGGCTCCTTATATAGAATAAAATCCTGCTTAACACCAACAGCCAGAGCTACAATTGTCCACTCCCATCTAATCTCAACTCTTCTTTATGCTTCCCTGATATATATACTAACCTAAAAAAAATAATCTCACTAAGCTAGCTAACTCCTATAACAATATTGCCAGATTTGCCACTGGAACCCATTTAGAACTCACCACTATCAGAACCTACAGCAGCTCGACTGGCTTGACCTAAAAAAACATTTTGATACTTTTCCCAACTTACCATTGTCTAAAGGATATTTTACCAACCTAACAACACACCTATACTTTCTAACATTATTACCCGCTATACAAACCTCAATTCCTTATGCTCCTCTAGTAAACTACTGGCTAGCATTAGCAAGTCTAATAACTTGGCAGGTGACTCCTTGTTCTCTAATACCACTGGAAAATATTGGAACCTGTTGCCATCTGATTTAACTTTACTTCCCTCCTTTCCCCTCTTTAAACAAATGCTCAAAACACATCTAAAACACACTGGTTATGCCCTTGCTGCTACCCTGACTAATCTTCTGCTTTCTCTATTGCCTATCTCTATACTGCCTACTTTTGCCAGTCAGTACTGCTTACCCATTGGGAAGTAGTAACTGTCTTAAATTTTTGATACAACTAGGTGATGAACTAAACTTTTATCTATTGTAAACTACCTCAGATATTTTACTAAGAGTGTCCTGTCCTATTTGTGTACCTGTGTTTCACAAATAGTATAGTTTTTCTTTTACACTATTGCTCTCTGATTACTTTAACATAATTTGTCTCTATATTTGTGCATGATAATTTTTGTTTGTTTTTGTTTGTATTGTACTGTGTGGAGCTTTTCTCTCTGGGCCTCTGCTGAAAATGGAAATATATCCAGTTGGACTAGCCCGGTTAACAAATGTTAAATAAATAAATAAATAACTAAATAAATAAATAAATAAATAAATATGTTATGTTATTAGGCCATTGCTCATGTTAGAGCTTCTGAAAGTATGTCAGTCTTTATAACTGTTCACTGAAATGTAAATAATTAGTTGTAAAGTACTGGCTAATAAGCACCATTTTTTGTGAAAATGTTAATATATGTCATTATAGTTTTAAATATTTACAATATGTAAACCACATTCATGAATAATAGTCATTGTTTCAATAGTTTAAAATGCAGTTTTCCATTTTAACAGTAACTTTGCTGGTATGCAGAGAAAATATGTTACCCAATCCCTCAGAGTCACATGATCCAGGGATCTAAACCTTGTCATCACAATGAACAAAACATGCTGGAAGGATAGGTTCCTGACCCAGAGACTCCCCATACTCTGGAATAGACTGCCCATATATGTCAAGCAGAGTGCCTCCTTGACACTCTTCAAAAGGAACCTTGAAGATTGGATGGGTGATAGGAAATTCACCCCGGGGATCACGTCAGTCACCCTGCTAGACAGGAGTCTAGGGAAGTAAATATTGCGGGAAGAAATATCCAGGGAATTGTTATGGCTAGGCATGTATAGGCCCTAGGGCCGATAGCCTAGTACCAACCTATGAACCTATGAACCTATGAACCTACAGTTTTAGAATAATTTTCCCACTGAGAGATTGTTGTAACTTGAACGAGGGTACTCTTTCAAGTTACAGCAATCTCTCAGAGTGGGAAAATTATTCTGAAACTGTAACATATTTGCCCTTGGCATTAAGTCTTTTTGCTGAAGGTTATCATAGGTCTCAGTTTCCAGCTGATGGTACATCTCTAGCATCCATGAATGAAACCAAAGGAAGCAATGTGGTACTAAGAAAAATACAAAAAGTATATTCTTTGTTAAACAATAATTTGCTATATAAGCCAATTTCTTTACTGCATTTGAGGTGATAGATTATAGGATGCTGGCTGTTTTTGGGTGGGGACTGTCTGCAGTGCTGACTTTGTATTTGGAATATTCTGTGCATTCAGAGATTGGCCTGTTGGGTTTTCATTCATTTGCAAATTTGCAGTTTTTAACTATGCTGTTGCTCAGCTGCTCCCTCTGAGAATAGTAGTACAGCAGCAATAGTTTTCACTGGTTTATCTTTATATTTGCACCAAAGGAAGAAAAAACAGCTAGACAACTGGATATGAAGGGGATGCCTTACTGGAGACTAGCTAGCTAAGGCTTTTCTGTCCCAGTGTTGCATCCTGGTGGAGGCAATCTTGTGTGCTATGTGATTGGTGTGGGTTGTTCCTTGAGAAGTCTTTTTTTCCTTGCTGGATTTACATTAGTCCAGAAAACTTAAGACATTTTATAATTAGATTCCCACTTTAGAGTTGGGATGTTTATATATTCTGAATCACTGATTGCTGTTACCAATTTGATGATGCAGTTTTTGTAAGAGGTCTCTTTACTGCAGCAGTATTTTTCTATATATATTGCTCTGCTTTCAATAATGTTTAATGTCTTATTTTATCTCCACATGTCCTTGCTCCCTTAATACCAGACCCCCATAATCTTCTCCTTATTACTCCTTCTATCCTATTCTATAACCAATCCCTAACAATCAATCCACTTACTATTTCTCCATAATTCATTCCCTGGTCAAAAAAAATAGTGAGTGGGTACTAGTGCATGTAGATCAGCGTGTGTGTATGTACTTTAAGAAATATTTCCATATGTAGCACATACATATAAATAGTGAGCATGTGCAGGCAGTAGTGCCATTTTGAGAGAACAGCCAGAGTGTTAACATGTATGAGTATGGTAGTCTTTCTGTTTATAAATTTATTTAAGTTTAAGTTACAAAGACTCATTCCTGATGTGTTTGTGTGTAATAAAGCTGCCTGAACTGAACCCACAAATGTTCATTTTTTTTATCCTGACCAGATTAGTGACATGGTGTCAGAAGCCAGATTAATAGAGCAACTTCTTCAAGCCATGAGTTGCAGAGTTGATGGTGAAGGAAGATTAAGCTGGTTGAGTGAAATGGAGCTCAGGCATCAAAAAAGGGCCAGAAATGAACTTAAGGTAACAAAAAAACTGCACAAATTATTTATTTGGCAAAGAAAATGAAACAGAGCATTTGTAAGACACAGAACACATTATTAATCAAACGAATAACACAAAATGTATTATTAATCAAACAAAAGGCAAAAAACACATTATTAATTGAACAAAATGTTCAAAACTATGATATTTGATAAAACTAGCAGAGAATTGGGGAGTATTTGAGCAGGGATATGATATTTTCATACAAGCAACTTTTTCTGACAAAGTTGCACATAGAAGGGCATTCATTTTGCTTAACTTAGCTGGGGGTCAGAAGGCATTGAAAGAGAGCATTCATTTGTATATGCACCAGAGGTATATGCAGGAGAGGAGGAAAACTACCATATTGTGTTACTGGCTGAATCAAGGGAGGACCCTGAGTGCTTGAAACATAAACTTAAATAAATGTGCAATCCCTAGACAAATGTTACATTAGAGAGGCACTTATTTTATACAAGAGACCAAAAGCCATGTGAAACTTTTGCAGCTTATATCACTGACTTGACAAGTAAGGCCAAAATGTGCAGATTTGGTGACTTGAAAGATGAGTTAATAAATGACAGTCTTGTGTGTGGAGTTACTAGTGCTGCAGTGAGAAAGATTTTGCTTCGTGACAGTGATTTAACATTAAGCAAAGCCATAGAGATTTGTCAAATCTATGAGCTCACAGAAAGGCACAAAAGTATGCTTGCAAGTGATAAAAGCATGGTTTCAACAGCCTCTAGAACAAACATAGACAGCATGGAGCACATGGCAAGCAGAAACTGGCCTAAGCAGATGTCAACTGCAAGCCCTGCAGGTCTGCCAGGGAAACCTGGCAGCTTTCTAGCAAGTTCCAAGACTAGTTCAGTAAAAAGAGCATGCTCAGTGCAGTATAAGGGTGAATCAGCAAAACCCAAGTCAAGTCTTATTGTTAACTGTCATAATCATGGTGCCAATCATAAGTGTAAAAGAGAGGAATGTTTAGCGTTTGGTCAGCAATGCCACAAGTGTAAAACATGGAATAATTTTCAAAAGTTTTGTAAATCAAGCAAGCCTCATTCAGTTACTAAGAAAGCTCACTCAGAAAACCAAGTTGATCATGTAGACAGCTGCAACCCTACTTTCTATGTACATGGTGTATCTGTGGTCAGTGAAAGGGTTAATGCAGTAGATTTACTGGCAAAGAATGAGGTATTTTATATTGTCCTGATCAATGGTAAACCCACAGAACTCAAAGTAGACATTGGTTCAAAGTGTAATGTAATGTCAGCAAAAACATTTGCTAAAGTGATGGCTGGTGAGCAAGTTAATTTGTCATTTGTGTGAAGTTTGTTTCTTTATGGAGGTGAAGAGATTCAAACCAAAAACTCAGTAGTGCTTTCATGCTATTCATCTGGGAACAGTTACAGCTTGCAATTTTATGTAGTCAGAAGACTTGTGCAGTCATTATTAGATCTCAGAGAAAGTTTGAGAATTAAATTGCTTTTTTTACCAAAGAAGTCCATTATGTAAACACATGTCCCAGCTCCAGCTTTACTGATGCTATATTCTCAGGCTATGCTGATGTTTTTGATGATAAGCTAGGCAAACTTCCAGTCGTATACTCCATAAAAGTAAACCCAGAGGTCAGTCCAGTGGTCAGACCAACAAGAAGAGTTCCAATACCTATATAGGACAAAGCAAAGATCCAGTTAGACAAAATGGTGCAGCAAGGTGTGATTTGTCTAGTTACAGAACCAACTGAGTGGGTGTCTTCTATGGTAGCTGCTCATAAGAAAAATTCAGATGAAATCAGAATATGCATTGACCCAAGATACTTGAACAAGGCATTAAAAAGACCTCATCATCCTATGCGTACAGTTGGGGAGATTGCCACCCTCATGCCAAATGCCACTGTTTTTTCTGTCTTAGATGCAAATAGTTCATTTTAGCAAGTGATGCTTAATCGCAGATCTTGACTGTCAATACCCCCTTTGGTAGATACAGATTCCTCAGGATGCCTTTAGGAATAGATTATGCCAGTGAAGTCTTTCAGCATGCGATAGAGCAATTTTTTTTCAGGCTACCTGTGTGCAATAATAGTTGATGGTTTACTGGTTGGAAGCAATGGTGAAGCAGAGCATGACAGAAACCTCAGGAAAGTTCTGGACAGAGTGTGTGAAGGGAATTTAAAGCTTATTTCTCTTGAAATATAAATTCAGACTACCAGAAGTTACTTATGTGGGCCATTTATTTACCAGTACAGGCTTATGATCAGATCCTTTTAAACAAGCAGCCATTCATGAGATGCCAGCTCCAGACAATGTCCAAGCTCTACATCATTTTATTTGGTATGGTTTACTATTTGGGAAAATGTATCGCTTACTTTAGTGAGTTATCAGTGCCTTTAAGAGACCTGACATACAAAAATGTTGCCTGGTCATGGTTGGAAAAACACCAAAGAGCATTTGATAACCTCTAACAAGAAATTGCCAGCCCACCTACATTAAGGTACTATGGTGTCCACAAACCAGCAGTTCTTTCCTGTGATGCTTCAAAGTTTGGTCTTGGTGCAGTTATTCTCCAGTAGGGAAGACCTCTGTGCATCTAGAATTCTTACCCAGACTGAGATGCTGTATGCTCAAATTGAGAAGAAACTTTTGGCAATTGTGTTTGCATGTTTGAAGTTCCATGATTATATTTATGGTTGAGCTATTCAGATAGAAACAGACCATTAACCTCTAGTCACTATTTTAAAGAAGCCTATGCATTTAGCTCCAGCAAGATTACATGATGCTCAAATGGCAAAAGTGTAATTTCAAAATGGTCTATACAAAAGGCAAACTTCTTTATCTGGCTGATACCTTATCCAGATCACCCAGAAATACCATGGAAAAGCTTGAGGCAGAGAATTTTGACTTTGATGTCATGGAAGTGCATAATTTTTCTACCAAGAGACTTGATAAGCTGAGAGATCATACAAAGACTGATCCAGTTTTGCAAAAGCTCCACCACTTCATCAATGTAGGATGGCTGTCAAAACAATCCTGTGTACCACCAGAAGTGCGACCTTACTTTCCATACAGAGATGAAATGCTGATGGAAGATGGCATCATTTTCAAAGTTCCAAAAGTTTGTTCCTACTTCCTTACAATGTGAATATATTCAGATTTCGCATCATGGCCACCCAGGTTCTGACTCTCCCAAAAGAAGGGCAAGAGGACTTGAATTCTGGCCTTCTCTATCGAAAGAAATTGATAAAGTGCTTTCTTCTTATTCAATGTCCAATAGTACTAAGCCGCATTTTGCAAGAGCCAATTCAGCTAACCAAATTCCTTGACTACCTTGGTCAACAATAGCTACTGACATATTTGAGTGGAATAATCAGCATTACTTAGTGTTGGTAGACTCTTATTCAAACTGGTTTGAGATTGATTTGCTACATAACCTTCCACATCCAGTGTTGTTATAACTAAGATGAAACATCATTTCTCAGTCCATGGTAGCCCACACAAAGTTATTTCTGACAATGTTTCTCAGTTTATCAGTAAATTGTTTCAGGGATTTCCAAAAGAGTGGGACTTTATCCATGTTACTACTAGTCCTGAATACCCACAGTCAAATGGCCTTGCTGAACATGCAGTACAGAGTGCAAAGCAATTACTAGAGAGGTCAATGACAATACTGATATCTTCTTGAATTTACTCAATCTCAGAAATATATCCAGTGACAACCTACTTGGCTTGCCTGCTCAGAGACTTCTATCTAAGCAAACCAGAACAACCTTGCCTATCAGTTCTAGTTTGTTGGTGCCTAATGCTAAAAATAAAAGACCAATCAAAGCCCAACTTTTTAATAAGTGTTCTTCTCAGAAGTCCAGCTATGATAAAATGAGCCGATTTCTTTGTCCTTTAAAAGAAGGAGAGCCAGTGAGGATGCAAACGGCAAAAAGCTTTGATCGAATTGGCCAAGTGAGAGGTATATGTGCCGAGCCAAGGTCCTACTTCATGAAATCTGAGGGTATAGAATATAGGAGAAACTGCAGACATCTTCTTCCTGTATCAGAAATGATATTGCAGTATTGTACCTGTGATACAGACTAGATCTCAGAGCAGCCCAGACAATGTTCATACCGAAGAACATGTGCCAGTATCCATTCCTGTTCCTGATGATGTCCCAGTTGTCCCCAAAGTTGAACATTCTTGAAGACAGTCCCCATTGCTAGATCCATTTCTGACTTTTATGTTACATGATCAGGTTGTATTTCTATACCTACTATAAAATACACAGCAACCTAGACATGATTGTTTTATATGTGTCTAATTTTGTATGATTGCATGTCAAAGAAATAGTTCTGTATAATTGCATGTCAAAAAATCATTTCTGTAAATTGCATGACATTGAATACTATCATTTCGTATATGATTCATTTCTCAAAGAGGCAGGATGTAGAACAGAGTGTGTGTATGTACCTTTAAGAAGCATTTCCAGATGTAGCATGTGCATATAAATAGTGAGCACGTGCAGGCAGCAGTGCCATTTTGAGAGAATAGCCAGAGTGTTAACATGTATGAGTGCGGCAGTCAGTCTGTTTATAAATTTATTTAAGCTTAAGTTACAAAGCCTTGTTACCGATGTGTTTGTGTGTAATAAAGCTGCATGAACTGAACCCACGGATCTTTATCTGTTTTGTCCTGGCCTGACAAGTGACAATGTATATCTCAGTTTTTAAGACAATGTGCTTAAATTGAATTAAATATAATTTTTTTTTTCTACAAAATATCTTTACCTTCACCTCTATGTTAAATAGAATATGCTACAGTATTTGTAAAAAAAGTTTTCTATTATGTGATAATTGTTGCCCATATTTTTATATAGTTTAAAGCCTTTCTTTCTAAAATTATATAACTACCTAGCTACTGTAATCTGTTGTTGGTATTTTACTCATTGTGGAGCTTTTCTCCCCGGGCCTCCACAGAAAATGGGTTTTTGACCCAGTGGACTTTCCCGGTTAATAAATAAATAAATAAATAAATAAATAAATAAATATTTTGTGCTGTTGTAACTTGGATTGGATTCCCTGCTCTATATGATAGTACACAGATGTTTTATTTTACATGACACAAACAAGAATTTTATTACTAAATGCATGAAAAAACTGGTACCCATATAGTTTCTGCTTTTATTTTTTTGATGTGACTGATTTAGAGAATTTAAGGTGGTTGTTTTATATTTTTTTGATGTGACTGATTTAGAGAATTTAAGGTGGTTGTTTTATATTTTTTTGATGTGACTGATTTAGAGAATTTAAGGTGGTTGTTTTATATTTTTTTGATGTGACTGATTTAGAGAATTTAAGGTGGTTGTTTTATACTTGTAAGCTAGGATCCTTTTCCTGCACTTCATACAAATTTGCATCACCTTATTAGATAAATACATTTGGCAAGTGGTTGGAATCTACTGAGCAGAAGATAACTTCCTTAAAGGCAGATGGAAGTAACAACAATAATTAAATTAGCATTTAGTGCTTTCTCACATATTCAGTACTTTATTGAGTACTTTCATAGGTTGAAGTACTGGTTAGGTCTGAAGTTGCTAAATACTTTCTAAATAAAGTTCATGTTTTATTTGGACCATTAATATGTATTCTGATTTAACTATTGTTGGATTAAGATTTTGTTGGAAAACGGTCTGCTTCACTGACCAGAAGTATTTTTGATTTTTTTTCTCTTTCTAACAGCTTTTGAAAAAGACTTTACTATTTCTTCATTTTGTTTTTCAGGTAAAATGAATTAACCCATGTGTGTTTTCATATAGCCATTTATTGAGGTTTTCCATAGCTGGGATTCATTAAAGTACCACTATACCCTTTTCCAATTCATAAAACTGCCATAACATGGTGCTGCACAGTGCTCTAGCATAAAGATGTCCAGTACAGTTTAAGGCTGTTTCTATGCTTCTGCTGAATGCTAATGAGGAATTCTGGGGGAGAGGCATATGCATTAGCCTCACCAAGAGCTGAAGGCATCTATACGACCAAGTGATTCAAGAGATCAGTCAGTCGGGTAGATCAGCATGGCTGTTCCCACCACATTATGGTGTTGAGCACAGCCAAGAGGTGATGCACATCCACCTGCCATGACTGCAATATGGGGGGAGGAGTAGACACTAGAGATATCATATAATTTACTCCCTTAACAGCAGTGACAGCAGTATAAGGATCGAGGGTAGGGAGCCACTAGTCATTAGGCATATCATACACTTAAGTGCTGTAATGGCACCAGTATCACTGCAGAGATTGGGGTTGGGAATTCCCTACGTAACAGAGATTACTCTTAATAGTAAGTACCATAACGGCATCAACATCACCATGGCAATCTGGGTTGGGGAGACACTAGCCACCCTGGAAGTACACTTAAATGCATTAATGGCACAGACACCAGGGATTAGGGGAGGAAGGAACCAGTAGCCACCAGTGATACATTCAAAACTTCATTGCTTTAATGGTATTGAATTCAGTACAGATGTCGGGTCTATTTGGAAGAACTATGCTATGACAGATAGGTCAATAAGAGGTACATGGACTGTGATGTGTGTCTGCATGTGTGTGTGTGTGTGTGTGTGTGTGTGTGTGTGTGTGTTCATTGATTGTGTACTTTTGTGTGAGACAATGACTTGAGCGAATGACACTGCCTACATGAACAGTCTACTGCTACAATGTGTATATCAGCAATGATCTGTGTGTTATGGTAGCAAATACGATTCAGAGATGTGCAGATTATCATATAATGAGGTCTTACCTCATTGTAGCTAACAAATCTCTGAATCACAAATTAGCGCATCCAGGGAGCAAGGGCTTTCTTTTCACAAGCTGTATGCTCATGCTAGGCCCTTTAATAACTCTCTGGACATATTGAAATACTTGTAAAAAGAGATAAACATTTTGTTGCAAGGTTCTATTTTTGTGCAGTGAAACTGAAAGCTTTTCTCTTTGTTTATAAAAAAGTCAGTTCATATGCTAGTTTTGCGAATGTTAATATGTTGATATAGCTATCTTTATGTATGATGTGCTTGCTTAATAATATATGGGGACAGTGCCTGGGCACAGTTCTGTGTAACTTGATCATGAGAAATAATCTGGGATTGTGCTTGCAGATTTATGTTTAACCTGTTGTTTATTGAACAATATTGTGAAAAGCATAATAAGGTATAACATATGTAGGTGCATGTTCAAATATTGTGTGTAAGACGTAAAACTTCTGAAAGCAATGGGTTATATAATCAAACAGGGATACATTGAAATCTGTGTGAAAGTATTCATTATAACATTTAATTTTTTTATGTTTGTTACTTATCCTACTGATTTTAGTTAGAATAACCATTCAGAGTTACTGAAAACAATAGAAATCTATCTGTTAATTTGGAAGTGTCAACCGAACTGCAGGGACAGTTTATAGATTTAGCTCTGCATGAATGTTGATTATAAGAATTAGAATCACACCTATAGAGAAGAAAATATTGACAAAGTGAACTGTGGATTGCAGAACAAAATAAACCATCAGCTGTTATGGGTGGTGTATAGCAAGAAAAAATTTATTCAAGACTGCAACACGTACCAATGTCTAAGTCAAAGAAGTGTTCTGCCTTTAATGTGCACACTTAAATAGGATGAAGAATGTTGTCATTTATTTATGAATGTACACATAATATGATTTAGTTAAGAAGTACATGCACAAATATAAAGTCTATAGAGAATATTATTGCTAGGCATTTCTTTAAAAAAAAAAAATATATATATATATATATATATATATATATATATATATATATAGATATATGGTTCCACTTCACAATGTTGGATTACTGAAAACTCAAACTTCATATGGTTGAGACCATATGATTGAGTTTTCAGTAACTCAAAATTAGGAAGTGTAATTAAAACAAAAAAAAAAAACCTAAACACATTGTTTTACATATATATATATATATATATATATATATATATAACTGCCCTTGTGAGCCTATACACCTTAACCAGTAGGCCACCCTCCCAACCCTATATATATATAAAATTCCAATACCATAGTTTTTACAATGAAACTGATATTCTCAATGTCATAGTTTTTAGACTGAAACTGATATTTGCATAAGGAGAATATATTTGATATTGACATAAGGAGAATATATACTTGAGGAAATTTGATATATCAAACCACATACTGATTTAGTGAGGTGACTGCTATACAGAATAACCATACATAATAAATTGCAACATGTAGTTTTTCAACCATAAAATCAAGGAATGTGAATGTTTATTGTTATATTCAAATGCATATTGCCTTAAAATGTATGAAATGTTCATTTGATAAATATAACTTCTACACTGCAGTAAACTGGACAGTATGTAACATAAACATGATAGCAGTATGGTTGTTGATGGAAATACAGAGTGGTGAAATTGTAAAATAGTTATTTATTTCAATGTTATAACCTACAAGAATAACCTGAGAAGAAGGAAGGAATAGAAAGAAAAGAAAAAGATGATAAAAGGAACAGCAAAATCTAGAGATGGAAAAACAGACCCTTAGATTCAGGGAGGCTTAATGCAATGCAGAAGCCTTAACTCAGTAGATTTCTGCATCATCAAAAGCTTTACAAATTCAGAAACTGCTCTGTCACTGAGGTTTTCCACTTGCTGAGTCATCACTATGAAGAATGGTAATCTAGGGGTGTAGCTAAAGCTAATTAAGAATTTAATGTTCCCCAAAACTGCCAACTGTTCCAGAATTGATCAGCTGAGTCATTCTCTCTAAGTGGGGAACTTTGATTAGCTCAGTGCATGGGTTACTAGGGAGAACACCTGCATGGTCAGGACTAACAGTGCAATATTTGTTTCAGAGGCATATTAATGAGCCAATAATGAGGTCTTTCTAATTGCGGTCATTCCTGTCCCTGAATCACATTTCCTCGCCATTGTGCCGATTACCCAACCTATAATGAGAAATTAGCACAAGCTGTAAGGATTTTAATCAATCAGTGGGTGTATGTGTGAAAAGAGAAGGGATTGAATACTACGTAAGTTATGATAGATACACTCTATAAGAATAAGAACTATCACCTTTTATCACTTTTCTAACCTCTTATGCTACAATCCTGATCTCTTCATTCTTCACATAGACTTTATAAATACTTGCTATTCCCTTTGTTTTAACTATATGACTTACTGTTATTCTGTTATTTTTGAGCAATATAAACCTACACAGAGATTCAGTAAACTGTGTAAGCTTAGTGCAAAGGGTACATGGAGTTTACATGTGTGCGTGGTGATGCGAGGCGAGCAGCAGCTCTCATTGCATATTCATGCCGCTCACCGCGTTTAAACATAAATAAGTGAGGATTTGTGGCTGGCAACAGTGTTGCCAGATAGAAAACCTTGTATGTGAACATTCATAACAATTCTGGTAAGTCAGAGCACTGAAGATCCGTGGATTTGTGTGGAATGCCACAATGATCACTAGGGCTTAACAGGTAATAGTTTTCATAGCTCTCAATGTCTTAGTGCAAGACTTCTGGGCAGTTACCTCGAAATTGGGACACATTTGACATATTTCCTCTTTAGAAATCTGCCAGAATAACAAGGGGTTTGTGTGATGACACATTTTTCTGAAGGATTTGAAGTCTGAAACTCAAATGTATGTAATTATTGAGTCACGTTAGTCCTGAGAGCATCCCAGAGATATTGCAGAACACCACAACTTTGATAAGGAACACACCAAAATATATATAAGGCAAAAACTGGACATTCTGTGAAAATCTAGATAGTTGACAGGTATGATAGTTATGTATATGGTCCAAACACAGTACAGAACAATGTATACAGTGCAGAGAATTGTGAAATCCCATTCCTGGCATTCTGTACTGAAGTTGTGTAAATGATCTGTAAGGGCACATGGACTGCCATATAAAATAAACTCTCAGGGGAAATGTGTGTATTGAATAGGGGCAGACAGATGAATTGCAGGAATGAAGACAGGTAAAGTGGACAGGTGAAACAACCTAATGTACAGCAGACAAGGGCAGGTCAATGGAAAACAGTTGTAGCAGCAACACCATCACATATCAGTATGGTACATTAGGTACTGCACAACAAAAATGTGTATTATCTAACTGTCACACAAGGTGATATAACAATGATAAAGATATCTGTTTGAGATAAGCATCCCTACATGAACAGTGCAGAGGACATCTATCAGGGATGTTACATACAACTGGGGTAGGCTGCATATTGTGAAGCTGTGCAAACTGATTTGCTTAAATATGAGTGTACTCTCAACAAAGGTCTCCAACAAGTGGGACACAGGTAAAAGCTCATGAATGACATTAAAAGAAGGAAGCACAATCATGGACAATATCAGAATAATGCCATCAATAATCCCATGTCTTTCTTTGACATAACATATGCGATTTAGAGTGATCAGAGATGATTCTGCACAAACACACTTGTACAACTATTATGAAATATCCACACTTTGAGGGTAATCACACACACTGTCCTGGCACCGTAACATCTGCTAGAGGTATTAGGAGGGACACTACTGTACCTATATGCAACTGTTACTAATGTCATTAATGTTGTCAAACAGCTATGTATGTACTGTGTGGATCACAGGAACAGGTAGCATACATGCATCTGGTGTAACAATGTGATAGGGGTTCCGCATCATCACACAGTAATTTTTATGCCACAAAAAGAATACCTAGGTATGGCTAGTACAATGTGAGACAGCTCACTGTGACAAAGGTGATACACTTCAGTTGCAGATCACTGGAAGATCTGCAGGAGGTAAATGAGAATGGTACATTGTACTCAGTAATTGGTGTGATGAAGGCTGTGAACTATGGAGCTATTATGATCTCTGATGTGGATGTCCTTTACATACTCAGTAGTTGTGCTACATACAAGGGAGTAGTCGGCACTGTGACCACATGATGTTGGATGTTCCACTTACCATCTACCCAAGGACACAGGTCACATACCTATTCACCTGATTATAGGGTGTGATATCTACATTATATTTGGGTTGTGTGTTTGTTTTCCTGACGTAACAAATTCCCCCATGTTTTTGTGTCGTTGCGAGTGGCATCATGGCTGTGGATCTTGCTGTTGGTTGATTGTGTCTACTTTATTACAATAATATATAAAGTCAATGATTGCCCACAGTCTGTAGTCCTTTAGATAGTTTTTTGGACACAGGCATCTGATGTTCATCACTTAAATAATGGACAGGAAAGGTCTAGCAGACAGCCCTGATGTATGGACCTGATCACTTGACCTGAGATATAGGTCACTTCATGCATGTCAGTATATTTAGATCCCATGTATGTGATACAGTAGTCTACCCACTTGGTGATATGGGTGTATATGGCCACATATGATAGTACTGAGTGAATACCTCAGTGTGGATTTGTGTTAAATGCCTTGGGCTTGCCAAGTTAGGATGATATTGTTGTCTTTGTGCATGGCCTTAATGACCATTCTGAGGATATCTAACAGATGTAAAGACATGATGTAGCATTAACAACTAACACAGGTGTGTTGCACACAGCTAGGATATCAATAGTGTCCATTTGGAAAAGGTCCATGATGACATGTTGGTCTATTTCACAGATG
This sequence comes from Protopterus annectens, assembly GCF_019279795.1. Taxonomy (NCBI): domain Eukaryota; kingdom Metazoa; phylum Chordata; order Ceratodontiformes; family Protopteridae; genus Protopterus; species Protopterus annectens. The sequence continues at coordinate 1,011,495,841 of NC_056725.1, forward strand.
AGGAGAGTCAGGATATGTCTATACATACATGCATCGGTTGTTGTCCCCTAAACTCAGATGAAGGCCTGTTGATGTACACCCTTCTGCAGGAACATAATCTGTGTGGAGGGTGTGTTGACATGTGTATTCAACCATGTCATGAATGTGTATGTGCTGAGTCATGTGATAGATGATCTGTGATGTTGTCACAGCCCATTGATTCTGTCTGATAGGCATGGATGAAGGTAAGACAGAGCATACTGGCTAGCCTCAACTGGCCTAAGGTGTGAACACAATGCCCGACACAGGTATCATTGAGAACCTCTCCCAGCTGAGGATTAAACCTTATGTCACTAGATGGGTAACTAATTGCAAAGAGAAATGAAACAAACAACAGCCAAACGTTGCTCAGGTAAACAATATACGAATGTAGAAAAATAACTCCAAGTGACCACCACAGCTATTAACATGTAAATTTTAATGAAGAACAAATGAATCTGGGTGCTTTTACACAGTGTGTGCTTCCACAGATCCATAAAAACAAGTGAGACAATTGAGATTATATTACAATCCATTAATCAAAAACAGCCAATAAAAAACAAGCAATTGGCTCACTGATGAGATCTTCTTTTTTTAAATACAGGTTTTAAAGGCATAGTAGCATTGATACCTGGTAATCTTTCCACCTGCAATCTAGCTATCTATTGCATTTCTGCTAATTTGGCTTTGTTCTTTAGATCACCTCCCCTTAAATCTATTGGAATTAGCTGTATCACTGTAAAGTTAAAAGCATGCCCCTCATTTGTGTATATATATATATATATATATATATATATATATATATATATATATATATATATATGTTTACTCAAGGCATTCAGTAAATTCCTATTTCTAATATCACATAAATGATGTAAAAAATGTTCTTTCGGCATCCTAGTTGTTTTACCTATGTAAAAGGAGGCACATAATTTACATTGTGCCAGGTAAACTAAATTCTTAGACCTACAAGCTGCATAAAAATTAAAGGAATAAATATAATTTGTATAAGGATGAATAGGTGAGTTAAGTTTGCAGACATGCACTGGGGGCATAAATTTAATAACCTGACACATTTGATTTTGCCTTTATACACTGAGGAAAATTGACTTTTACACTGTGGGATTCAAACCTAGGCATAAGGGACAAAATGTTTTCTTCCAGGGCATTGATTCTTCCATCTTTGCACAAAAGAAGTGCTACTCAGACATAGTCAGGAATTATACATAAATATTGGTGACAGTTTGAGCTGTTACACATGTATGTGTGTGACCTGACAAGGCTATTAGATACAGATAAAGTTGTGTATGTGTCTTATGTAACTGTGACAGCCATGCAAGTACAGAGAGCAGAATTATACTTACAGAAATATAGTAGACAGTATGCCCTCAGTCATGCATCTGAAAACACAATAATGGTGTCTCATCCCTCATACATATAATTCATATCAGCTCCACTATCTAAAGTGTTATAAGTGAATCTGACTATAAGGGGAAGTGGAACAACAGTAAAAGTGTATGGAATATCCTGTATTAGAACCCAAGACCATGTGTATGGCAGTTCTGCACTTAACACCTGTTAGCACAAGAATGTTGAAATAACACTTGTCTGTTTTTCATTTCATTGCTATAAACTGCATTTTCACAACAGTAAAAATCGGTTGCGTACCCTTGTACTAGAACCCAGGAACATCTGTACTACAGCTCTACACTTACAGCTGCTGCCACAGGACTAGTCACACAACATTCCCTCATTTCCTAATCATTCTTAAGGTCTCAATGTTAAGCACCATGCAATGCCACTTAGCATGTCTGCACAGTGCCCACCAGAATTAACGGAATGTATCTGGTTTCAATAATTGGCTGTTTGAGTCCAGTCTGCAGGTGTTGAAGAACCTTACTAGCCAACGTGCAAAGCTGTGCAGCACTCCTAAGCCAACTTGCATGATGTAAAACAAAAATTGCAACAATGTATTGTTTTTGACATTAGCCCTTTTACAGACACCCTGTTTGCAGGTGTTCTGTCTGCTTCTTTGGTGGGCCAGTAGTCTAATTTGTGCCTTGCCACACTTCACACAAATGAGACAAGCACAGCCAAACCTAACATTCATTTTTTCTCTTTTTCCTGTGTTTGCACTAAGTCACTCATCACTCAAACACTGCCCCCCCCAAAAAAGGGGAAAAAAGAAGAAAAGGGAAAAGTAGTTGAAATGAGGAAAACAATCTTGACATACACACTACACAATGTTAGTACACATGACCTATTTCTACATAGCTCTGGATTTGAACTCTCACTCCAATGAACTTAAGAACATGGCAAGGGTGCCTTATCCCTCTTTGGCATACAAGCACTTTTGCAGCAAGGAATTGAAATAATTCTGCATACAACCAACTGCAACAGCATCTACAGTAATATGAAACCATATAACAGTTATTTGTACATTTATTAATTTTTGATATTGTGCACTGAGTGAGCAAACAACCAGTTAAGAGTATTGCTTGCAAATATGCAGGTCTGTCTTACCTGTCTGCATTTCTTGCTCATTCTTTTCTTATCTAACCAATAATCTGAGGCATGCAGTCTGTAAGCCATTCTATATCACTGTCTTTAAAAATGAGTGAGGATATTAAATGGAAATAATATAATATGCAGTTGCCAATAAATGAAGGAGAGGTTGGATGTTAATGAACAGAACCTGTGAATTGTGTGCTGCTTACATACATTTCCAACCTTGACAAATTACATCTATCACTTTGTAAGTCTAACCTGACACACCCATTGGAAGTAGGGCAGTCTGCATTGCTGTTGTGTTTTCCTTCTCCCTCCCAGTAATCAGTCACAGTTGAAATCCATTAAAACCAAACACTGAAGGAGTGCCTGCACTATGTTTACATCAGATACATGGAGCCAAGTATTTGGGATTCAGCAATTCTAATGATTTCACACCTCATTTGCATATTCACTGTGCTGACAGCCCTGAATCTACACCATAAAAAGGCAACCATGTAGCTAGGGAGACTGAAGATGAGGAGACTATTTTATTGTGAGAACACAGGAAAAGGGCTATTACTTTTAGGGTATATCTGCACAGAAGATTACTAAATATGAGAAGGTATGCTTGCATTTTGTCAGCTATACACTGCATATGCTGAAATGTAATTAAGAAACATCTGTTTAACAGTTTTATGTATATATTTTGATTAGTAAAGATTACACTTTTATTAGTATGCATTAGGTAGAAGTGTACTGATGCCATGGGCATGTTTGTCAGGGCATTTCACAAGTATACATGATTGGCAATACCTTAAAATGGAATGTTCTCTCTTAAATTAAAATGGAATGTTCTGTGTTAAATCTATAGACATGTTTCAGGGACAGTTCATTTGATAGCAATTTTAGCATTTCAAAAATGGTTTGCTAGCAAAATGTGTTATCTGCCTGTTATTTTGGGGTGGAGGAGCAAAGCTGCATTTTTATTATGACAGAAACAATGACATGTTGCTATTGTTACTCTCCTTTTTTTCATCCAGCCCGTTGTTCATATTTAAAATCTCTACACTGTTGTATATTTCTCCAGTGGGTACTGCTGAAATGCTGCCTTTTCTGTTTTATCTGGGAACAGTTATTCTATAGTTATGTGATAGTTATGTGCATTATCCTTCTGATGTCTTTTAGGACACCTAGGACTATGGCACCCAGGTGTCTCAATCCCTGAAAACCACCCTTCACTGACCCTAAAAATCAATTAATTGTGGAAGCTATTAGATGACATGGTGCCTCCCTGCTTGAGAGGGGATGTGGAGATATGTCAGGCAGAATGCAAATTTGGCAGCAGATAGTTGCAGGCATTAATTCATTAGAAAGCCACAGCAGGACATATGATCAGGTGCAACAGAGGGCCACTCACATGATCTCATCTCCATAGACGAGAGTGGCTGCAGTGGGTTGTGATCAGATGGTATGGGGGGGTTGCTACAGAACCACTACTAACACCAAATGAAAAGTTCCTGTCCACTGTCAGGGAACCAGTCAGCTCCCAGGAAAGTGCAGAACAGCATGTCCTCGACATTGGTGCTACTGTTTCAGTGAAAGGAAGAATGTTTCAGGAGGATCTTTCAGGTAGGCTTTTGTATATCAGTTGTTAAATACTGTTGTATAGTAAAAAATATTAAATCAATACATTGGTTCAGATTCATGGGAATTTTTTTGTGGGGGTACTGAAGATTGCTACAGTTAGCAACACATTCTGATTGATTACAAATTGGCTTATGTTGGACATGTCATCCAAGTTCTTATTGAAAGTATAGTTAATGGACATATAAAGGGGAAAAATTATTACCTCCCATGTTACTGTTAATTGTGATGATGTCTGTACCTGTTGCTTAACTTCTTCCAGGACCATCTTGCATATGGAGCATACCATCATCTGCACATGGTAAGCCAAACATTTTTATGTCAGTACTGATGAGCAATTCAAAGGAATATTTTAGTGTGTGATGTTGATGTCAGGACTGTTGTGTGTATTGCTGTACTGTCTAATAGATGCACCACTGTTATGCTGTTAGCATACATTGGACTATATTAGTGAAGGTATTAATTGTTCCTATGTCTGTTGCTTATTATCACAGGTGATCCTAATAATGGAAGTGTGGGTCTTCTACTACCTGATGCCAGAATATCAGCAGACTCTAGTGATGATGGTGGCCAAACAGAGGCAAAGTGTTACTATATGTATGTACGTAGGAGGAAGATTTTTGGGCCCTTAGGTAGTGAATGAGTGAGTGTGCTATGCATTGTCTATTAGCCAATGTGAGGCCATATTGAGCATGCCTATGTCTGCCTACACATACAGCAGCTGCTGTTTCTCCCATGACTCCTCACCTGCATGTAGCTATGGTGACCTTGCCATTGTTGGTATGTTTGCCCATTCCCCTTTTTGCTCCTGTTGAAGCTGTTTTCTCAGGATGATGTTGTATAGCATGGCACATACTGTGAATATTTCAGTACATGTCTGTGGATTGTACTGTAGAGCTCCCCCAGATGTATCTAGGCACTGGAACTGTGACTTTAGTAGCCGCAACACACACACACTCTGTGATATTTCTGGTTTGAGCTGTGCCTCATTATGGCATTCTTCAGTAGGTTTGTGTGCATTTCTGATGGGTGTCATCAGCCACAGTTCCAGTGCATAATGCACACCCCCCCAATAAATAACCTTGCGGGATATCCCCCCTAGTGAAAACTGGATACATTTGGGAGGTGTGCCAGATATGTGAGTCATAGTAACTGCCTGGTTTGCCAGCAAGCACACACATGCAAAATGATTCCGTTAGCATTACACATGCCTTGGCAGTTAATAGAGTGGAAGCCCTTTCTATTAATGTCGAACTATATATCTATCTATATATCTATATCTATCTATATATATATATATATATATATATATATATATATATATATATATATATATATATATATATATATATATATAAATATATATATATATATATATATATATATATATATATATATATATATATAGATATATATATATCTTTCTTGCAAACAATAGATTTGATGTTCATAGGTTCATAGTTTCATAGGTAGGTACTAGGCTATTGGCCCTAGGGCCTATATAAGCCTAGCCAAGCAGTACCCTGGCTTTAGCCATCCAAGAAAATTATTTCTCTGTGCCCCTGTCAAGCAGAGCCACAGAAGTGATCCCAGGGGTGAATTTCCTATCTCCCATCCAATCATCAAGATTTTTCTTGAATAGTGCTAATGAGGAGCTTTGTTTGATATAGATAGGTAGTTTGTTCCAGAGTATGGGAAGTCTCTGACACTGGAATCTATCCCTCCAGCATGTTCTGTTTATTGTGGTGACAAGGTTTAGGTCCCTAGAGCATGTAGCTCAGAGGGATTGGGATTTCTTTACGTGGAGCATGTCCAACAGCTCTGGGTATGACATAGCTTTGTATGTTAGGCAGAGATCGCCTCTGAATAGGCGATATGCGACAGAGTAAAGCTGGAGTTTTTTGAGAAGGTCTGCATAGGGCATCTGTTTGAGGCTGGTTATCCTCTTTGTGAGGTATTTCTGTGGCCTTTCCAGTTGTTGTAGATGTCTTGTGAGGTACATATCAAAAGGGTGTTGTACTCTATAATGGGTCTAATGAGTGATGAGTAGAGGGGAACAATGACCTCTTTTTTCATGGATGAGAAAGCGTTTGTGATGAGGTGTGCCATGTAGAAAGATTCCCTGACTACTGTGGTGATGTGATTATCAAAGGAGAGACTACTGTCCACCTGTGTCCCAAGGTCTCTTATCACACTTTCAGTGTTAAGTAGACTACCACCTATGTGGTAGTTCATGGGTACAAAGTTTTTACCAAAAGGAATGACAATGCACTTTTTGGCATTGAGCTTGAGGCCATGGCTTTGAGACCAGGCATCTGTCTCAGTAGGATGTGTACATCGTTAGGAGATTTGATTATGGCTGCTAGTTTGCAGTCATATGTCATGGATTTTTTTAATAATATATTAGTAAACCATAAGTAATTTATAAACATTATACAACATAAAACAATGGGAAATCAGACATTTTAAGATAGGATTAATCTTATTAAAATTAAACTATTATCAAAACATTAAAAATGACCAGATCCACATCTTTAATCCCAAATAGGAATTATATAAAAATTTAAACAATATGCCTTTAAAAGTCCTTTGGTATGCAAACTAACCTGACATAGCTATTAGTTGTCATGCTACAGCTGAGATCAGCAAAGGTAGACTCACAACTTTTAGAATATTATGATTTAGCATGGTCTATGTTCAGTCATCAAATGGAAAAATCACCAAATGCATTACATTGAGCATTCAGTGAAAATCCTTTTATGGAGGGCTGCACCCCCCACCACCACCTAATTATATATACCAACTCCAAGAACGCTCTACATCGGTTAAAGGATAATTTCCTGATTGCTGCTGTTACGTGATCTTAATCGAAGGGCTCGATGAACATCATGTTCGATGAGACATGCCATTGAATGCTTTTTCTGATTGATGGCTGAATATAGACCAAATTTAACATATGTTACTGAAGTAATTGGTTATTGTTTGGAGAATCTTGCACTGTAAAGCAGAAATAATAGATTAAATCAGTATATAGTGATAAGGACATTAAAATATTAGTTCAAGCTACAAATGTAGTTGAAATACCAATGCCTCCATCTCCTTAGACACACTCTCAAACTATAAAAATGTGATAATGAAATGCTTTAAAAGTTTTGTATAATAGCACCAAGTAGTTAAATGTTTCTTTACAATAGTCACATTTTACCTTACATGTTTTATTTCTGAGGGTTCTGATGTTGTGAAAATGATAAAATTAGGATAAAATTTTAACATATCGGTGTAATTGTTTAAAAACAAGATCAAACCTTTTAGCAGATGGGATTATATGAAAGCATAATTTAGACCTAGAAATTGATTTGTACTTCAAAGTATCAGAAGGGTCATAATTCTAAACTGTGTGATCTAGCAGAAGGAGAGGCTAAGAGCTTTTCTTCCCAGGCCTTATAAATCTGAAGCCTGGAATAGTGTTGCCATGGCCTTACCCAGTGTGACAAGTATCCCACACACAGGTGAGCAACGCAGATATCATTTTGATGGCATCCAGAGGAGAAAGCAGGATACCCTTGACCTTTGAATCAGGGAATGTTGGGAAGATGACACCCAAATATGTGAGTGAGTAATTGTAAGAGTTAAAAGCTAAATATAGTCAAGACTGGTATTCATAATGGTGTTCTGTTCTGTTCTGTTTTTTTCCACAGCTGCTGCGATGAGAGACTTGAATGTTTGGTCCCATGCCAAATGTCTAGTAAGGATGTGAGCAGCATGTGGCATGTATACATCAGAACAGTACTGTCTAAATAGTATTTTACTAATAATAATAATGTGTATAGTAATTTTGTAGCATTAAAAGTTAAGGACAACTTAGTTGGTATTTAATAGAGTTGTATCAAATTGAGCATGCATATCCCAACTATAAAATAAGCTATGCATGCCTTAGTCTGTAGCACAAAGCAATGGTGCCATATTCTCAAATAACAGTGAGCATGCATCTCTAAACTGTAAAAAGAAAGCATGCATGCAGTATTCTGTAGGACAAAATAACAGTGCAGTATTTCAGTGTACTCCATAACTCTCAACTGTGCAGATTTTTTCAGAATGCTCAGATTTTTGCCTCATATGTGTGTTCATTTTTTATAAAATTGTGGTTTTCTAGAAAATTTGTGACAAATAATTAAAGCTCGAAGTTAGAAAATAATGCCAGACATTTAAATGTCAGACTTCATACCCTTCAGAAAATTCTTGCTAATTCACAACCTGTTATTCTATTAACTTTCTAAGTTTGTAAGACAATATGTAAAAATTGTTCCTATTTTTGGGCCTTTGTCCCCCTTTTATTTATGGATTTGTCCATAGTTCTAGCTCTAAGAGGTTAAGAGGTATGGTGTAGTCACTGGTTTTGCATGCAAAAAACACACTTCCCAAATATACAGTACTGTTAGATTTTCGTCATTATTGGAATGGAATTTCATACCTCTATATTAGTGGCACAAATAACCTTCTGTAAACTTTAATCAGTATAACTGGAACATGGATATGTGCAATATATGCACACATCAAGGAGTGATGGTTACAGTCTGTGCCATATTGTACCTTTGTTATACACTGGGCAGTCTTAAATGCAAGGAAGAAACATGTTAAGAGTTCGTAGTGTTAAAAGTAAAGGTAACTGAATAGAGTCAAACAATTGTTTCAATTCTTTGTATGCCACATATGAAGTTACTAATGTTCTCCCTTTTTTTCTCACCCCTACCTTATCTCTGTTTTGATTTTTTTTTTCATTTTGTGCTTTTTTTATTTTAATTTTTTCCCACAGCGCAGCAAAGTAAGACTCTTCAATGGGATCTACCTGCCCCCACTCCACCAGCTGCAGCACCACTGCCCAGCACATCTGGTGCAGTGTCCATTAGCACCCTTTCTGCTGCCCCTGCACTTCCTGGCCCATCAGTTAGTTCTGCCCTAGAGGATAAGCCTGTGACATCTATCAGGAGCAGAGGCTGAGGGGGTGCATAGAATTGTGTGCTGCACTTTTGGCACACCCCTATGCCGGATGGAACATCTTCTCTCCATCCTCATGCAGAGCATCCATAGGAGTTGCAGACATCAGGCACTGCAGCCAGTGGTGCAGTGAAGTGACAGTGATGGCAATCATGTGGGTGATAACTAGATTTTCACTGTCAAGCACCTTGACCTCCATGGGACCAAGATTTCCCACCCCCCTCCCCATCCATAGTGTTCACCCATCTAAAATGTCCATCATCATCCCTGTCTCGTCTTGTTTTCTTGATTGTCTTGTTTTGTCTCTCTGCAGTTGCTTCCATGCCTGTCCAACTTACCTCACCCAGGTATTCCTGCAGCCCTTCTCCAACATTCCACTCTCTCAAAAATAAAAAATGGGCAACTGTCCCACTACAAAATCATCCCATACATAGCTCACCATTTCTCACGTGTTTTCATGATACACATAATTCTTTCCAATTCTCTGTACAACAGATTGTGTTGTGGTCACCCCTGTCTCTCTCTCTGTCTATACACACACATACACACACACACCAACCCCCCCAATTTGAGTGCAAAGAGAATGAAACCCCTACCTACTTAAGCATACACAGTACAGAACACGGTATTTAACACAAGCACCACAGCTCAAGTCCGACTTAGAGTGTGTCAGACAACACTTTATAGATGATGACATCAGCTGTGTCTGTTGATGACAAGATAATAGTGTCCCACAGGCTGATGTAAAAGGATCTCTATAAAGTCCGGCAGCAGTTCACACACACACACACACACACACACACACACACACACACACACACACACACACACACACACACACACACACACACACACACCAAATCCCCAATTTGACTTCAGTGTGAATAGAACCCCTACTTACCTTAGTACACACACACTACAGAGCATAGTACTTAACACAACCACCACAGCTCAAGTCAAACTTGAAGTGTGTCAAAACAGATGATGACATCAGCAGTGTCTGTTGAGGACAAGATAACATTGCCCCACAGGCTGCTCTAAAAGGCTCACTGTAAAGTCCAGCAACAACTTACACACACACACACACACACACACACACACACACACACACACACACACACACAAACAAACACACATATGGCATTGGTTGGGGGAAATGTGCCTCTTCCCCTTGCAAATCCTGCTGCATCTGTTTCCACAGAATCAGATTGTGGTGCATAGCACATACTGTGAATATTTGTGTACACGTGCATGAATTATACTGCAGGGCTTCACCGGATATATCTAGGCACCAGAACCATGACTTCAAAAGAACAAACACATGATCAATGATGTTTCTAGTTTGAGCATGTGCCTCATTATGTAGTTCTTCCATGGCTGTATGTGCACTTCTGATGGGTGTCAACAGCCACAGTTCCAGGACATAGCCAGCATCCTCCCAGTAAATGGCCCCATGGGATGCACTCCATAGCAAACATCTGGTGCAGCTGTGATGTATGCCAGATATGGGAGTTATGATAACTGCCAGGGTTGTCAGCACACACATTCAAGATAATCCCCCAGGCATTACACATGACTTGGCAGTTGATGGAGTGGTATCCCTTGCAATTAATGTAGATTCTACCCTGCTCACCAGATGGTGCCTTAATGTGGCATTACATAAATGCAGCTTTGCTCCCCTTAATGTGTATGTGAGTGCAATCTATGGCACTCAGTACATCACGGTATTATGCTACATAGTAAAACAGTTCAACATTGTTGGACCTCTGTTCAGAAGTATGGGGGGGATATGTGCTCACTGGCATGTATGAGCATAGCATCCACCCGTTGGTGGAGGATCCTGGAGGTTGATGTCTTTGACACACCCATCATGTCCCCAGTTGGTCTTTGAAATGTACCAATAGCTAATATTCTAAGGGCTATATATGCCTTAGTTTCCACTTGGATGGGTTCCACTTGATTGGCTCTGGCTCTGAGTTGAGGGTGGCAGAGCTCACAGAGTTCTTGTAATGTGTCCCTGTCCACCCTGTAGTGCTGTACAGTCTCCAGCTCCTGCAGCACCTGGAAAGTTACGCTGGGCCTGAACACTCTTCTCCTTCTTGGCCTAGGCCTATTGTCAACAGCACCAGCAGCATTGGCTTCGGTCTTTAGCACAGGCAATAGCTGCAGCAGCCTCTAGCATTGTGTCAGTTAAAATTTCCTTGTCTGTACTCCAATAATATTGAAGGGTAGAGGATAAACCAGGATAGAGGCTACATGGATACTTTATACATTGTTAAATAGATCCTCGGTGTTGAATTGGTTGATTAACATGCAGTTCACTTGCTTATGCTATAACTAGCATCTATTAAATACACCTGCTGCTTGCTCATTAGTGCCTATGCTCACCTCCTCAAACCTTCACGAACTTCTGTGCACCTTCGCATAAATAAGATAAGCATAGGCAAAATTAATATTTCCTCTATTCAAGTGAAGGAAAGGTTGCACACCCTGTAGCCAAACCCAGGTCATCCTTATTCCAGCCCTAAAACATACTTGCACTGCCACAGGAATAGTTACATAACAACACAGAGAAACCTGCCATTCATTCTTCTGTTTCTCCTGGTTGCTCTAAGTCCAGTATTGTACAAACAATGGCAAAGTAAAATAAAATTTAAAACAAAATAAACCAGACAGAGACCACATGAGGATGACACAAAACTTTGGAATTATGCAGTACTTGCATGCACTTTCACCCTTAACAGCCCTACATGTTCACGTCTGCAAGTGTAACATGACAGCCCCCTCATGTCAGCATTCACTGTCACCATACATTCAACACAAATACTGTGGAAGTGCCTACATGAAGTGAACATCCCTACACAGCTACTCCTTTTTGAGATTCAACAATTCTAATGAGTTCAGATGTTATTTGCATCTTCATAATGAGTTTGGATGTTATTTGCATCTTAAATTGTGCTGACAGCCTGAAATCTACATGGTTAGCAAGTGTGTAGGCAGGTAAACTGCATGAGAGCCCAATGTTGTAACAGAGGAATACCGTAATCCATCAGCTACATCCAGCATATGCTTATATTACAGTATAGTACTCTGTTTCATGAAGGTTTAAACATTTTAGCAGCCTGTGTTACAAGCATATTCTTCATCTGGGGGTGGTGGAGTGAAGCTGCATTTATGTCATAGCACTTGAAATGGAAGTATTATGATTGTTACACTGATTTTATAGCATCCACCTTGTATAATTAGGTCAGAATATGTGTGGTGTTACATATTAAGGGCAGTTCCATATAAATGTAAGAGCTTTTACTTGTTCTTGTATCCATGTCGACTCCTTTCTGTGGCTGTATTCAGAATGTTTTGGAATACACTGCCAACATGAAAATGGAGTCTACATGGTTGCATTAGAGGTTGTTGAATCGCTCCACCTTGTTGATTTGCTTCATTAGCTACTTATGCTGTAATTTGCTTTGCAGGAAAGTTTCCATGTTTCCCATGAGTGTGAGCCACTGCATGCCACTACTGAGAGTTTACTGAATCTAAAACATTTTGCAGTTATGTGAGCATCATGCTGCAATGTGTGCATGGTCAAAATTATCATGTAAGCTTTATTGAATCTCCCCAAATTTGTTATTTGTGGTATCCCTGTATATCTCAGAACAACAATATTGGTCCTGCTGTCAGACTAATAATTTCAGCAAGTTGCTCTAAAATAGAAGCTTTGGTTACGTGTAGTGAAAACACATTGAAGGACATTGATAGTCATATGCACTTATGCACTCAGTTATTGGATTCTCTGCAGTTTATTAGAAAAGTTATAGAAATTAAAGTGGTTGATGTCTTGCTTATAACTGTCATACAATCACTTTAGCTTATCTGTGCTGTTACAACTGATATCCAATCACATTACACAGTAGTTTCTTTCAGTGTTGGACTAAACTAGGTTAGGCAGAGGCTAATTAACTGTAAAGCACTAGGAGATTGGTGTCTTTGTCATTTATATTTTTTGTAGATGATTTTAAAGAAATTGTCTACAGTTATGATTTTAGAGTCATTTGAACTGATATTTCTATTTTACAGACAATCAGCCAGATTCAATAAAGCCTACACTGTCCATTACATGGTAGCACAATGTTTTGGATTCAGTAAGTGGTGCACACCACCGTGCAAACAAGTTTAACACTTTGGCATGCTAATTACAGCATAAGCAGTTGAATTGTATGCTAATCAACCAATCCAAGTTGGATGAGCTATTCAGCAAGCTATAAAGCAACCATGTAGACACAGTGCTGATTTTCCCTGTGAATTACAAAACTTTTTGGAATACAGCCACAGAAAGGAGTCTACATAGAATCAATGTTAGGAGCAGCTGTTGCTTTAATTCATGTGTTTGTGCAACAGGCTGAAGTGTATGCTGCTGCTGCTAATAGATCAAGGCCAAGAAGGAGAAAGGTTTTCAGACTGTGTTTGACTTATCATGACCTAGATGATGTGGAAATTGTAGAGGACTACAGGACAGATAGAGACACACTACAGGAACTCTGCAACTTCTGTCATCCTCTTCTCAGAAAAAGGGCAAACTGATGGGAATTCATCCCAGTGGAGACAAAGATATGTGTAGCACTTAGAATCTTAGGTACAGGTACCTTTCAGAGGCCAACAGAAGGCATGTCAGGGGTTTCACAGGTATCAGATCCAGGATCCTCGAGCAATTCATGAATGCTATGCTCCAACATGCCAGTGACCACATATATTTTCCTGTATGCCAGAAATATGCAGGACTTCTACCCTGTAGTACACTGCCCTGAAATACTGGGTGCCATAGATTGCAAACATATAGAAATTAAGGCACCATCTGTGGAACAGGGAAAGCTCTACATAACTAGAAAAGGCTTCCACTATATTAACTGCCAAGTCATGTGTAATGTCAAGGAAATCATCTTGAAAGTGTGTGCTGGCAACCCTGGTAGTTACCAGAACTCACATATCTGGCACAACTTCCAACTGTATCAGATGTTTGCTAGGGGAGATATCCCACAGGGTCATTTACTGGGAGATGCAGGTACTGCACTAGAACTGTGGCTGATGTCTCCCATCAGAAATGCAGACACACCTGCTGAAGAATGCCATAATGAGGCACATGCTCAAACTAGAAATATAGAGCATATGTTCGGGCTACTGATGTTGCACGTCTGGTGCCTAGGTACATCTGAGGGAGCCCTGCAGTACAATCCCCGGACATGTACTGAACTATTCACAGTATGTGCTATGCTATACAACATCATCCTGGGAAAACAACTTCAGCAAGGTCATCAAGGGGAAGGAGCACACCAAAGCCAAGGTCACTACAGCCACAGGCAGATGAGGAGTCAAAGGGGGAATCAGCAGCTTGTGTGGGTGTAGGCAGACATAGGCATGCTCAATATGCCCTCGCATTGGCTAAGACACAACACGTAGCACACTCTCTCACCACCTCAGTGCCTAAAACCTTCTTGCTAAGCACATACATATAGTAACATTGATGCCACGCAACTCTCACAACCTTTACTTCCCCACATATTGGCCATATACTACTTGCATCAGACAGAGTCAGCCCTGAACTAAAACTATTTCAACTGCTACATTTGCAAGGTAAGTATTGAACCTAGAGTATATTGTGTAATAATATGAATGACTGGCATATCCTTGCATTTTGTTACTTGGGAGTATAAGCTAGTAAAAGGTGGGAGATCTGTACAGAATGACCTTAACATGAGACAGCAGAGACTTATTTGACTTATACATGTCTATTATTAAGTAGTGGGTCTTAGGCATGAAAGATTCACACAGTCATACCTCTCAAAAAGTAGTGATGGGCACCGCATGCCCTCAGTTTAGCACCATACGTTTGTACTGGAAAATTATCAAAGAGAGAAGGTAAAAAGTAATGATACACATTGCAGTTTCTGACATCACAACCCTCACAAGGTCATTCACAATAAAGCTGGGAAATTTTGATGTTATTAACTGTCTCATTTTCTAAGACCAGTATAAGTCAAAGGTACAATTATCAGTTCAACATCACAAATACAGATCTACTAAGCACTAAGTCAGGGATACAAATAGTAAACAGTGAAAATCAAGCAACCAGATAAAGGTTCGGCTCCTAGTACATACAGTAAATGAAAAAAAAACATGGTGCTGAGCCAACATGGCTGTATGTAAAAAATCACTTTATTCAAACAAATAACTAGAGTAATCACTTTCGTGGTTTCCAAAATGCTTCATCAGACATAGATGAGGGTAGCCTCTGCAAGCCAGATAGTTCTGGAAAAAGTTAAGCAAAAGGTAAGTACAACAACATCATAATTAACAGTAACACACTGGGTAATATTTTACCCCTTTATATGTCCATTAACTATACTTTCAACAAGAACATTGTAGATCACTGTGATTGTGTGTGTATGTACTTTTAAGAACCTATCTAAGGGATTGTACAAGTGTATAATTACTGAGCTCGTATGAGCCTGACTGCCATTTTGTAGAAGGCAGTTGAGATTTAAGCATGTATGTCTGTAAGGTCTGTCTGTTAATAAGTTTCTTTATATTTTATGATGCTGCTATCCATACTGATGCGTTTCCATGTAATAAAACATCTAAAAGAACCATCCCACCTATTCATTATCTATATTAGAGAGGAACGAGCGACATGGTGTCAAAAGAGGCATGTCTAAAAGGGCATGGTGTCAAATGAAGCATGACCAAAATGACTTGCTACCATAAAGAGCTCCAGTTTCTTCCATTTAAGTCCGAGAGGCACCTGGTAGGTATTGGAGGAATATACAGGTGTGGATCATCCCTACTACATGTATAATTTGCAAAACAGGTCAGAAATGAATTTCAGATGTTAAAACTTGCTCATATAATTTTTTATTCACAAAATATGAAACGAGGCATACAAAACACTCTAAACAATATTCGAGTAGACCGATATGTCCGGTATTGATAAAAATATTCGAATTACTACAGAAAATGTTTGAAATAAGGTCCAAATTGCATAAAACAAATAAAATAAAAGGAAACAACCACATTTTCTCTAAGCACATATTTTTCATATTAATTAAAAATATCCGAGTTATCAGAAGTAGATAAACCCCCGGATTCATGAAGCTCGGCGCAAGGCAGGCGTAAGGCTTGCGCCGGCCGTGTGGCATAGATGTGGAGTAGTCACGCCATATGCATATTAATGAAGGTGCGCAGCTGCCACAGCCATGTGCATAGGAAACGTGCGCGAGTGCAAGGGGCGTATCGAAGTTGCGCAGGGAGGCGTGTCAATGTCGGCTTTCGAGGAGTGACCTAAACTGCTGAATATTATATTCCGCCAGCAATAGTAATCGTACCTATCAGTGTCCATGGAGACTGAAACGTATGCAAAGCAGAGTCCCTGCGAACAGAAAATGAAGACTCAAACACAAATGCACGGTAGGGAATAACGGGTCCCTACCCATGAACAAATGACAGGAAAACCATGTGCCTGTAGTCCAACGTAGTGTAGATAGCTATACCATGTGGAAGTGAAATGTATCAGATGTTAGCGCGCCGCCAGTAGGTACGTCCAATCCAATGGAGATGGTCACCAGCCGACCCATAATTTGAGAGAGGGAACATAGCTGTGCAGATGTGTCCATAACAAAATACACGAGGAGAAATGTAGATATAGGTAGTGACCGTATGTCTGAATCATATCCCACAAGCCATGTAATAGTCACATACAAAAGGTATGTCCATATTTCACATACCAAATGTGATAGGAAATAGCATATGCATGTAAACGAAACAGAAGGAGCATATAAACGAGCCATAACAACATGGATACATGTAGGCCGAAAGGAACAGTATGATCCGTACCGTCGACCAAGATTACCAGCTGTCCCACTTTGCGAGCGACAGTCCCTCTGTGAGCAGATGTGTCCTGACACAAACATGTAAAACTGGCAAATGTCCAGAGAATATAGGACATAATTCCTCCGTAGACGTCATGCAATAGTTGCATTAAACATATTTCACTGGACGTATAATACATAAATGTCATAACAAACAGAATAAGATACCGAAATGCTACAAGAATAAGCTTAGATATAGTCAAGAATTGTAAGTTCTATCTGCCGAACTGACCAGTGGTATGTTTCGGCCTGTAAAATATGCTGTGTTCACCGCAACTGTCACAGTAGGGTTGCCACCCTCACAAATGGCCAAAGTGGGACTTGTTTGGTACAGACATCAGTCTGTACAGGCCGACACATACCCACGGCCAGTATAAAGGACAGAACATAACTGTTTTGCCTACAGAAAAGCGTATTCCTGTAGCATTTTAGTTGCTTAGTCTGTTTCTCATAACAGTCAGGTATTTTAGATACAGAATTAACTGTTTAATGCAACTATCACATAAAATATAAGAAATATGTTTGTCCTAAAATCTCAGGACATTTGCCATGTTTACAATTACATGTCAGGACACAACTGCCCAAAGAGGGACTGTCCCTTGCAAAGTGGGACAGGTGGTAACCCTATGTCACACTGTGGACAATTGAAAAGGTGGAAACACAACCATTGATTGTGGGGAGGCAATGTCCACAACAGTCGGACATGTGTAAGGAATAGCTTGGACATAGGAAAAGGTGCCATCCTTCCAATGAGTAGAACAGGCTGGCAAAATCCGGAAGGCAGCTGTATAATCCGAACATGTATGTGATGCAGTCGAACGGGTAGTACCCGGATACACCAACCAAGTAATAAAAGTGAAGTAAGGGCGTGTACCTATGTGCGTGAGGTATAGCATGTGGACAGCAAACATGGCAGGGTAGTCCACACAACCATAAAGGTACCCAACACATGTAGGGTAGTCAATGTGTAACTCTGGCCGTGTCATGGGCCAACAACCAAAGTAGTGCTCTATGGGGTGTGAGTAATTCGCGTGTGAGGGGTGTGTGTTTAATGGTAAATTCCTCAAAGACGATACTTGTGTCATATGCAGAAAAGGTGAACCAGAGGTGTATGAGGGGGCAGCGGGTGAAGTGGGAAGAAACACAACCTCATGTAGAAACAGCTGCAAGACAAGCAGACAGGCCATAGTGCAGAACACAATCCCACAAACATATGAATATGAAAATATGCGAGACAAATGTATAGATACGGCACCATCACATACCCACAGATGGGTCCTGATGTAACTGGCCATAACAAATGCAACACACCTGGATGCATAATAGCCTACCCAGCATACCCTCCACAACACACAACCTGCCACCATACCAGAACGTCCACCAAATCCAGCCGTACTTGGTCCACTGGTTTGTTGCAGAAACAGCTACACAAAGTGACCCCTACGCATATGTAGTAGGTATTGTTACCCTAGGCAGTGTCAGGATTGCAAACCATGTATCCTTTGCAGGTAAAACCCCCTGCACGTTTTCGTGAAGCCACAAAAATCTTCGTTATCTAACTTGTTTTCGTCTTGCCCAATTTTTGGGATATCCCTCATGGGATGACCAACTTGTGTAAATAGTAGAATGGGTATGACGACATGATGTCCAATCCAGTAAATATCTGGACACAAGTCAGAACGTGCAGTGGAGGTCCATGACACTGTCCAGCCCTAAGTGGGCATGCATAACCTACCACCCAGGATAAAATGCCTTCCCGTGATGCACCTGTCCAGACACGAATAGGAGGGAGAATATAATGCACACATTTGCAAAGTGGAAAACGGCATGAGGGCGAGGAAGACACTACGTAAACAGGTCAACCCTGATCAAGTGTGAGGGACACTGACTGTGTGCAGTCGTGACTGACCATACCTGTCAACCTGTGTGAGCAAGATATCTGGACAGAGCCGTGAATATAAGTGAGACAAAGGTCCAAACTCAGGAACAATCTGTAAACATATCTCTTAGAAACATAGAATTTGATAGAATAACAGTTTGCACATTGGCATTAATGTCTGGAGTATGAAGTCTGAAACCCAACTGTCTGTCAGCAAGTTCCGACTGCAGTCTTTAATGCTGAGCTACTGCTGTACCAGAACACAACAGCTTATTACAGAGGTCCGTGCCATACCACTCAACTGTCTGGATATTCACAGAATGACTAGGGTCACCACCTGTCCCACTTTGCGAGTAACAATCCCTCTGTAGGCAGTTGTGTACTGTGAAAAAAATCAAGACATAGCAAATGTCCTGAGAGTTTATTTCCTAATTTACTTTAATAGTCGCATAAAATGGTTATTTTATATATGAATCCTCAATATGTTATGTGAAGTAGCATAAGCAATTCAAATATTACTAGAATAAGCTATTATATGTACAAAAAAGGTTAAAGTTCAGTACTATGCACAGCTGTAGGTATGTTTTGTCCTGGAAAATCTGACATCTCTACAGAACATGTCCCACTCTGGGCAGTCAAAAAGGTGGCAACCCTAAGAATGACCACAGGTTCGCCCCATAGTGTTGGTGTGTGCCTCCGACAATCTGCACCAGTGTGGTAAATAGCTGAGGATAGACGTCAGTAAATAATGAGAAATATCCTGAGTATAAGACACCACAACCTGCAGAAAAGTCATGCTAATGCAAGACCTAGCATTCTATCAATGTTGTAAACTTGTAAGAGCAATCGTTAAAATGTGTCCCTAATTGTCCCCCCATCGTGTAGGTTTTAAACAGGTTCGGTGCTCTAAGAGGTTGAGAGGTATGGTCCGTACATATTTACAGGAACAGCCCTTCACAGTTGTGTAATGTACAACCACATACCTGTAGTCACTTCATGTCCAAAAATAATAATCCCCATATGACTGTATACAGGTAATAGTCAAATGTGAATGGGAACACCCCTCACCGTGGAGTATGGACTGTAACAAACCCACCCATAATATGTAATGCCAACAGAATTAGCTGCTGACAGGTGCCCAAACACCTGTGTCTATAAACACAGGTAAAACTTACTTCAAAATAGGGAGATAAGCCCTGTCCATATGCTTCGTCTGACATTTGACCTCGGCCAGGGAAGTTCCATTCACCAGGTGGACAAGCCTAAACCCAGATCACTACATGAACACCCTGACAATCAAAGACCTTTATGTGGCTGGACTATATGCCTTGGTGTTCTGCATACCCTCGGAGTGATTAACAATGCAGCCAGAGTCCACAGCAGTAGGCAATAGGGAATGTGTAATATGTAGTACCACCTTTTTCCCAGCAGGAGAATGGATGCCTGTGTCGTAGGTGAAGCGGTGAGGCATATGTTAATGTAGCTAAGTACTATGGGTATGCATATCAATGAGTTCCGGTATCCGGCCAATGTGAATGCAGTCCCGGTTGACCTACGACCACTGCACATATAACTTGAAAGTGTAATTAAAGCATTCGTGCAGTACACACATTTAAATATGTAAAGGTGAACGTGTGTTTCGCAGTAGTCCGTAAACTGGAATACAGATATGTAACTGTTACGGTCAGAATTATGAAAGTTCACGGAAGCACAATTATCTATGAAACATATGTAACCCACAATAAGGATATGCAAGTGCGCGTGCGCGTGTGTAATCCACTCACAGAATAGAAAATGAATGGTGTTTTCCCCACGTTCCATGTACATAGCTCATACCTGTTAAACCCGTAAAGTACGAAACCGGACAAAGCCATGACAACAACTGGTACAAATAGGGACATTCCCCAGATATTGCCCTAACAAACATAGAAAGTGGATAGAATAACAGGTGTGTCACTAGCATGGATTCTCTGAAGGGTATGAAGTCATAACCAATGTTTTTCATTATTTACCAACGTCAGTCTTTAATGATATACCACTAACTTACCAGATAGACACAAGTTTATGAAAAACGGACCACAAATAGGGACAATCCCCAGATATTGCCTAACAAACAGAGAAAGTGGATAGAATAACAGGTGTGTCACTAGCATGAATTCTCTGAAGGGTATGAAGTCGTAACCTGAAATGTTTGTCATTATTTACCAACGTCAGTCTTTAATGATATGCCACTAACTTGCCAGATAGACACAAGGTTATGAAAAACGGACCACAAATAGGGACTATCCCCAGATATTGCCTAACAAACATAGAAAGTGAATAGAATAACAGATGTGTCACTAGCATGGATTCTTTGAAGGGTATGAAGTCGTAACCTGAAATGTTTGTCATTATTTACCAATGTCTGTCTTTAATGATATGCCACTAACTTGCCAGATAGACACAAGGTTATGAAAAACGGAGCAAAGAAACGAGGCAAACAGCTGTACATGCAGCGGAAATCTGTACAGTTGAAAGGTATGTTATGGAGATATATATACACATATATCCACAGACATAATCCAAAGCAAATTACGAGATGAGCAATGTACAGACATATGTATATATGTAGATATATATATATCTATACACACACGATACATGAATAGATATATACACAACAAACATATGTCCCTGTACATATAACACATGTACATAAATAGTGACTTAATATGGATAGACAGACAGACATGCATGAAAGGAGAATACACCGATGGTTTCCAAACCATTTCCCGGAAAGTACCAGTGTGACAGGGCCTGCAAGTTCTACATGTTAAACATGAATATAGGTGTCCTTTGCAGGACCCCAAAAATTGATCCGCACGGCGCGAACCGTCATTGATGCTAAAGACGTCACAGCTGCAACTACGATATAGCTGTACATGCAACAGTAGCAGGTGCAAGGGTAATAACACATGGGTCGATTGAATGTATGACGTACGAGCTGATATCCACAGAGTGGGGAGTGCTCGGAAGTGTCCTCACACTTTATTATCGCTCACATCAAACATGTCTAATGGGTACTGTGGAGGTGTGTCAGGTATGGGAATCATGGGTATGCAGAATTGGGCCAAGGTACTGGTTGGCACAGATCTATTAGGTACGCCCCATGGGAGTGATCAATATACCTATGTGGGTATAGCACATGCCTATATTCACCAAAAAGGTGCAACCCACCCACTGGATATTGTGTAAACCATTGGGGTAAGATGTAGGGACCTATATCAGTGTCATGTAGGCGATTATCATGGATGGACACGCATCCGACCAAGATGGTAACCATACCTGCCAGAATGTCAGAATAAGACAGCTGGACTAAGGCATAGTACACGTTAGACAAATAGGGACTATATTAAATATACCTCAGAGAAAGTCAGACTGTTGATAGAATAATTGCGTAGTCGGGAATACAAATGTTATGAGAGTTAGTAATCATGAAATAGAAATGTGAGTCATGATTACCTAACCTCACAGTCCGTCATGGCTTGCCAGCAGTCTATCAGAAAGGCACATTATCATGACAAATGTAACAGAATCATAGGTCAAACCCCAGGGCGTATACCCATAATGTGTACAGATGAGAGGTATGAAGGTAACCTGTCCTAATGAAATGTACAGAACTAGTGATACTAGGTGGACAGGTGAGAAGAAATACGTCAGGACAAATGACAAAACATGTACATAAGCATGTTTGTCCACAAATGTGAATTACAACGTATGGCCTGTGAAAGTCACTGTGGAAGGTTAATAGACTCAAACGACATGTGTCCCTCAGGGTGTCATGCAGTGTCAGCGATACAGTGTCCAGTCCACCATACTCGTACGTGAGCTCTGCCACTGATGGAAAGCGCAAATACTGGCCTACACATAAGGTACATGATGGAATAAGTAGTGTGGATAAGCACCTGTTGGCCTGTGTGAGGAATATAACCCAGTGGGTGGGTGTGTTCAGCAATAGGAATGTAATGGTAACTGGCCTGTGATGGCGCCATGTATTGTGTGTATTGGCGTAACTGTACAAATGTGCAGATGTATGCCTCATATGTGTGGTGTGTTCCTCTCACAGTCTGTACCTGCATACCTCTCAACTGTACAGATTTTTGGAGAATGTCCAGATTTTTGCCTCATATATTTGGTACATTTTTCATAAAATTGTGGTTTTCTGGAAAATTAGTGCAAATCATTAAAGACTGAAGTTAGAAAATAATGAGAGACATTTGAGTTTCAGACTTCATACCCTTCAGACAATTCACGCTAATGCAAAACCTGTTATTCTATCAACTTTTTAAGTTTGTAAGAGCAATATTTAAAAGTTGGCCCTACTTTTGGGCTTTTGCCCCACTTTTAGTTATGGCTTTGTCCAGATTTCCTGCTGTCGGAGGTTGAGAGGTATGTGTACCTGTCTGCCAAATACCTGAGAACTGATGTCATTAAATAATGATAAACATATGTGTTTAAGACCCCAAATCCCTCAGAAAGGGCATATTAATGCAAAACCTATAATACTGACAACTATCTACGTTTGTAAGAGCAATATGTAGAATCTGCCCCTATCTGTCCCCCCATCATGTTAGGCTTTGTACAGATGTTTTGCACTAGGAGGTTGATAGGCATGATCAGAAACAGATACATGTCTGAGGAAACAGCATTATCGACCGCAAGATAACGCAGCCGGTATGAAAAGCGCTGCAGTAGGAAGTTCATCCGCAGGTATGTGCTGACATGTCAAATGACACAGCAGTCTACAGGAAGTACCTATAGGGTGTCACCTTTACCAGTGATGACAGTGGGACATTCCCACAGCCATGCATACACCACAAATAGACATAGCACACAGCAAAGCCTAGGCCATGATACACAACGCCTTCGGCGTTTATGGATTGAGTGAGAGTACAGCAAGGAAAGATGACTGCCAGGCTATTCAGCAAACACCCGCAGGGGTGTGCAAGACCGCCAGAATACCTAACATTGCACGGACAATGTTGGGATTTGCAACATACCCCATTTGTATGTGTAAGCTATGCAAATGATGTAGATACATGAAACAGTAAGCTGTCCGTGCAAGAGCAGAGTTATGTGCAGAATTGTACCCGGATGTTATGTGACTAACGTTGCTAAACGGAGCAATGACAGCTGCAAATACAGTAGGAATACAGTCGAAGAAGCATGCCAATGTCCAAGTCCAAGGCCAGTGGCGGCTTTGTCCATTGGATATCAATGAACCAGTAGATGTCCTCCCCTGATCTCTGGTGTGGAAGCGTAGCACAGCACCACGAGAACGCGCTGCGCTTCAACACAAGACATATGGATAATATACATACAAAATGTAGGTTTAGTTAGATGTTAGTACGCCATGCAGATGAATGGCAAGCCGGAGACAACATGGCTACTGCGTACTGGTACCTATGTGTGGAAGCGCTCTGTCAGAGATGTAATGAAGTATTTGCAGGCAATGTGAGGCAAGTGAGGCTGAGGATAGTGAATCACAACATGTCATGCCATATGGGCCAAGCCTCTACAGTGTAGTGTAGGTTAAGGGGACTATCAGATTAGAAGATAAGTGACAACAGGAGTGTGTATGTACAAAACACTGTAACCTCACCGGAGCAGTGTCATATGTGTGCTGTCAGTACTCAGTGGAAGAGGCGTGTCATGAGCTATCCCAGGGAATGTCAGGAGACTGACGGCGTACGCCATGGATACCACCGATGTGACCTGCAAACCTGCCCACAGTGTGTCTGCGCCCGTGCGTGCCAGTAAGCCCGAGTAAGTATGTGCACGCATGTTAGCCTGTGTGCGCGTGTGGAAGAACGAGTAAATAAGTGTACGAATGGTGAAGCCCATGTAATGTTGTGTATGCATTTGTAAGCAGGTATACATGTGTACTACCCACATCACACACGTACTGCACACACAGACACATATGCTGCCAATACTACACACATCAGTGAAATGGCACATGGATGGAGACTACATCATCAGAGGTAACAGTGCTGTAAACTATGCTACAGTGATGGTCATAGCTGCAATGCATCATGCCTGCTGAAGTACACCTGGAAGTAACACACTGTGTGTTAACAGCATGCTAACATCAATACAGTGGAATAAAGCCACTGTGTGCAGCAGCACCAGGTTAGTCAGATCCTGCATCAATGTTACACATCACAGGTGTTGGCACAGGTGACATCATATGCACAGGGTGTGGTGTTAACATGTCCAGAGCTGTCATAGAGCCATCCAATGTACACATAGGTGTGTGTGTGTGTGTGTGTGTGAGGGACAACGGTTATTGCATGGCCCAATGGTGGTGCAATGGGTGTGTATATGTGATAGCCGTAGCTGTTTGTGGTAAGTGTGTGTGTCTGCATATACACAGGTACAGCATGTGTCAGCCATATACAGGAGGTTGTGGGACAGTCACAGACCGTAACTGCCAGGCTGTAGAGATCCCCATTACTGGCCATGGACACCCCTCCATGCATCCAACACAACCCAGTCCTGCACCTGTCAATGTCTACACATACAGTCCTGGGATCTGTACCACAACCTATGGATAAATGTGTGTCTGTAATGTTAACTTGGGGTGCATAGACTTGACAGTTACTACAGATGGATATGAGCCATAATCACACTCCAATGTAATAACCACCGCTGACTGTTTCCGAGATCTGCATACGACCACTCAAAGGT
This sequence comes from Protopterus annectens, assembly GCF_019279795.1. NCBI lineage: Eukaryota > Metazoa > Chordata > Ceratodontiformes > Protopteridae > Protopterus > Protopterus annectens. Next base: position 1,011,521,515 of record NC_056725.1, read on the forward strand.
GCTGCACTAACATTGTTTCCAATGCCTGTGTAATACCCAGCAACACAATAACCAGTCACTACACATGTATAACCCACGATCACTGCAGCACACAGTATGTGCACTATCAGAGAGCCATAGCAGATGTACATACATCCAAGGTGTTCACGTACAGACAATGCAGCACAGTCAAGAGTGATAATCCCAACATACATATCTATATACAATATATATATATATATATATATATATATATATATATATATATAGCTATATACATACATATATCTCTCTCTCTCTCTCTACATATATATATATATATATATATATATATATATATATATATATATATATATATGCATATATATATATATATATATGCACATATATATATGTAGATAGATACATACACACACACACACACACACACACACACACACACACACACACGTGGCAGGGTTGGGAGCAGAACATAAACGTAAGCACTGTACCACACGACAGCATTACGCAGTTACAAAATGTGCTACCGTGATCAGTGGATCACATGATTCCCACAGGCACATGTCTAGCCTGCAGACAGCAGCATCAAAGGCAAGGACGCCGCACGGATGTTATGGAGAGTGAATACTGTCAAAGCAATGTACTGTTGTCATGCAGCTGGAAACACACACACACACACACACACACACACACACACACACACACACACACACTTGGCAGGGCTGGGAGTCGAACATACACCTAACTACCCTAACACACTACCGCATGACGCATTTACAGAACGCGCTACCAGATTACTGAACACAGCACTCCCAGAGGCATACTTCTAGGTGGGTGACATCATCCGCAAAGGCAAAGATGTCGGTAGCAAACTCCTGTGTTGTGCGGCATCTAAAAGCAAGACTGAGTCCCCAGGCGGATGGGAGCATGCGCGCAAAAACACACACACACACACACACACACACACACACACACACACACACACACACACACACACACACTTGGCAGGGCTGGGAGTCAAACATACACCTAACTACCCTAACACACTACAGCATGACGCATTTACAGAACGCGCTACCGAGATTACTGAACACAGCACTCCCAGAGGCATACTTCTAGGTGGGTGACATCATACGCAAAGGCAAGGATGCCGATAGGGAATGTATAGAGAGTGAGCAGTATGAAAGCATATTACTGTCCCAAGGTAGACGTAGACAAACACACGGCAGTGGTGTGATCGGGGCAACCAAATATCTACGGAGCACTACAACAACACTACATAGATATGGGATGCACCACAGACAGTACACCCTTCAAGACAGCAACCAGTGTGTTCAATGTAGGCATCCATCGTGACATTGAAAATGGACACCTGTTGCCTGGATGACCACCATCGCTATACAGAATGTCAATGGCCATGCCCACATGCTTAGTATCACACGTCTGTTTGGAAAGTACTGTGTGTCCATCTACACAACAGTGTACTGGGCATGCTCACACAGCAGTTGCAAAGGGTCGTCTTGCATGCATGCACACAGATTCTAAACACAGAAGGGTGCAGTTTGGAATGTACTGTGTGTCCATCTACTCAATGGCGTACTGGGCATGCTCACACACTTAGCAGTTGCAAAGGGCTCTCTTGCATGCACACGGATTCTAAACACAGAAGTGCACAGTTTGGAATGTACTGTGTGTCCATCTACACAATGGCGTACTGGGCATGCTCACACACTTAGCAGTTGCAAAGGACCATCTTGCATGCATGCACAGGGATTCTAAACATGGAAGGGCGCAGTTTGGAATGTACTGTGTGTCCATCTACACAATGGCGTACTGGGCATGCTCACACACTTAGCAGTTGCAAAGGGCCGTCTTGCATGCACACGGATTCTAAACACAGAAGGGCGCAGTTTGGAATGTACTGTGGGTCCATCTACACAACGGCGTACTGGGCATGCTCACACACTTAGCAGTTGCAAAGGGCCATCTTGCATGCACACGGATTCTAAACATGAAACGGCACAGTATGGTATTACTGTCCCCACGTACATGAAGGCCACTCACATGTATTGACCAGTACACACTCAAGAGCTATCACAGATGTCTCAGGTGCATATCACAGAGGTACACACCACAATCTACAGTGTAGCCCTCCGACATCACCATGTCATTGGACCAGCAATATACAGCCATACATTAACACAACACCGTGTGACTCATGACCAGTGCACTGTACATAGGTCTACAGCAACTGTGCAGACTACACATGTACCAACAGGGTTCCATCCTGTGTTATGCATTGCAATGATACCACTGTACATAACCAGGTCAGCTGTACACATACCAGGGGCCCTGGGTCTTACACAGCTGTGACAGATGACTGTCGCTGTACACCAACGAACACACATGTTAGGCTATGTCATACATGTAATTGCAGTCGATATGTGCATGGACCACACACACGACGCATATGTACATAGCATAGCTTTTGCTGTCCTCCATGCAGACAAGTGGGTACAGCAATCATAAGCATGCAAACGGAAGGTGGGTCCATGGCTGTTGAATGCTAACAGTACATGAGGCAGCAATGTTGACCGAGGACACATTCCCTCTGTACTAGTTACCCATGACACCCATCATATCATACAACAGTCCATTTGTTATGTATGTCAACACACATGTCCACCAATTGTAAAGCATACAAACATGGCTACATGACAGGCATGTAGGACCAACACACATGTACAATCTGTAGTGTGCATGCAGCTACCATGCATGTGCAGTAGCTGATGTAAGTAACTAATCTGTGCCTAACTACAACATGCAGTTGCAATGCAGCCCCATCATTGACACCTGTATATGGTGACATACTGACAGTATGGTAGGATGTACAGCAGGTATGGATGGATGCATGTACATAAAGTGGTGATCCACCTGTGTAGATGGATGTTTGCCGGGGACGGCTCACAGGTGTGTCACACGCCATCCTATCATTACATGTGCAAACAGTACGCAATGTTACCGTTACTTGACGGTGGAGACATAAAACCTACACAGCGGTCAGGTGTCACCGACAGTACGTCACTTGACACCTGTAACACTTACATTCTCCCCTGTGCATATAGCAGCAGAATTGCCGAAGATAGCATTGGTACACATAATGCGGCCAATACTGCTGCATGTCTGTCAGACGTATCATCATATAGCAGGTGTATCATTCACAGTACTGCCATGTGTGTTTGCTTGTGTGACCATATATGCCACATATGGTGGGGAATACATCCCAATTGTTACACACCCCTGTACACTGTTGTAGAGATCTTTACATACTGCAGTGTGAAAAGTATGACGTAGGCAGGTGTGGTGTGTGTATCACACACATCAGCTATCCATATGTGCATGACATTTGTGGTCTCCACAGTGTGTGTGTGTATGTAGGTATGTATGGCTGCCTGGTGCATGGAGTGAGGGTGTATGCTACCATACAGAACACACAGGATCCCTAACCCCTCATGGTGATGCAGTCCATTACCCTGTTGATGCCATTGGTCTCAGCCACACTGGCTACCTGTACATGTTCTTTCTATGTGTCGCATCGTGTGGGTTCACAGTACTGTGACGGTGATGATCACATATGCAAGGGTCCTCACCTCAACACTATGGGGTGTGCATTATAGTGTTGTTGACCCCGTGAGTGTGAGCATGTTCCTGTAATGTGACAGGGTATTACTTCTACACATTGAGGCCTCATGCTATCAAGTGGCCTCTAACATTATCATTGGCTAGACTGCTGTGTACAACCCCTGCACCATGTCAACATACCTGTGATGTGACCTGGTATGGATGCCACATCTCTAGCCACTGTAGCCTAAACTGCCCACATGCTTCTGGATCAGTATATGTGTGGACATCTGTGTTATGTTAGACTTTCCAACAGTCAGGCTGAGGCTACGTATAGCATGCTGATATTGCCATATGTGTCTGCGAGTACTCCACAGTTACACATGGGAGACTGCAAACAGTGCTACCTGTAGGCACATGCAAGTAGACCATAAGGAGGGAACCAGGGCATCATTACCAACATGCTGTTACTGTTGTTACCAAGACACATACTGTGGACATATAACAATGCATGCTAAACCTGTACTACATGTTATGTCTGGTGCGTGTCAACAGTACACAACTAATGTAATATACACGTCTCTCGCTATTCACACACAACTAATGTAATATACACTTCTCTCACTATTCTTACACAACTAATGTAATATACACTTCTCACTATTCTGTTCACCCTGTGCATCAGACCATTTGAGCATGTCTCTGCACCAATGGTGTGGATGACAGGGATGCAGCACAGGCTTCATCATATGCACAGGGTGATAATGTTTGCCAGGGGCATAGGCTGCACCAATGGATGACATCTTGTGTGTGGGTAAGGGCCAGTGATATGATTGGACATGTCTGTTCAGTATGCATGTGGGTGTTGTGGTGCCCTACAAATGTCTTTGCTGTGTGCGTGTATGTGTGCACACAGTTCTGCCTTTTGTGAGGCCTACACATGGCATTATTGACAGCTCCAGATTGTACAGACCAGGTTGTACAGCTCACTGTGTCCGGCCACGGCCACGTGACCTGTGCCTGCCAGGGGTTGCACAGGCACTACCAGGTGGAGGTACAGCTTGGCTACTGTCTGACGACACATGTCCACTGGAATCATGTCCCCACTGGGAATGTCCAGGGCCATGTCCATGTGGCCTGCTGTGTCCTGGTGTGGACAGCGCAGCACCAGCTGCACTGCTACTGCTACCAGCACTATGGGAGCGGGCATGTAAGGTGGCACACTCATGTTGACCTGCACTAGGTGTTGTAGCTGGCCTACGTCCACGTGGACTATGCCTCACTCCTACCAGATGTTCCAGCACAGACAGCTCATGATCGCGGATTGCCATGCCACGGTCAAGGATTCCAACCATGTCACCCAATCGCCTGTCCAGAACATCAGCAATCTGCTGTTGAGCATTTGCAATGCCTGGATGTTGTCATTTAGGGTACGGATAGCAGCCCTCTGCAGCCTCTGCCCTTCTCTGTTCTGCCATTCAGCACGTGCCTGTGCCACCATTACAGTCTGGAACATGCGTCTGGTGATACCAGCTGCTGCGCTCTGTCCTGCAGGTGCATGTCTGCCAGAGGTCCTCCTACGAGCAGCACCGGCCACATGCCTGTGTGGCACATCTGTAGTCATTACACTGACACCATGGTGTGTAGACACACCTTCTGTAGCCACGACACGTTCCTGTTCCACGCTAACAGATGCTGACTGTCCTTCCTCTATGGCTAGTGGTGATGCGGTATGTGTTGGCAGCAGAACTGTGTGTGGGGAAGAGGGGGACATAGCTGGGAAGGCAACCACTGGCACAGATTCAGCCCCTGACAACCCTGCCTGTACCTCATGCATATGTTCATCACTGCTAGTATCTGTGGGGACACTAACATCAGATGGACCACAGGAGGGTAATGCACCTACATCACCTGTGAATGCAAAGAAAGACTCTAAATTACAATAGACACACAGACACACACACACACAGACACACACACAGACACACACACACACAGACACTCCATGCATGTGATTTGACAGATGGCATGCAGCATGCCTGTGATACGGCAGAGGGCATGCAGCTCAGACATTAATAGTGTTAGTAAGCATACCTCCCTAGGGTGCACACTACAGCAAGCATGTGTCATGTCAGTAGCCATGCAGTTCACACAATCATGGTAGTATGCATGCATCCCCGTGATACACCATGTGGACCAGAACAGGATAACAGTACACATGGCTGACGTGACCTTGACATGTAATCTGCTGACGTGTGCATTAACATGCATACATGTCTGACACAATGGTGTCCTGACACATGTACAGCATCGTAATGGGCATCACATTGCGGTGTTGTCTGTATGCCCTACAGATAGAATACATGTTTAGCAAATGTGCATGAGCATGGAAGGGTAGTGTGAGCTGTCTACATTGCTATACAGTGTGAAGTACAGACACTGTGCCATTGCATGGCATCATGAGGCATCTATATTGCTGTACAATGCATAATATGTACACATTGCATAGCCATAACTGCATGCATGCCCATGACATAACTGTGGATTGTGACCCATGATGCAGAGGTGTATACACACCAAATCATGCTGTGTCAAGTGACAGGTCAGTGGAGGACCTACAGATGACACCCCTGCATAACAACTACAGGGTCTTAGCTGCCTGGCAATCATGCCCACACATAGTGGATATGTCAATTCACCATTTCCCACATGACATTGATGTACCACACACACGAGGTGCACAGCTAACGGTGATGTCCTACAGCAGCAAGGGAAATGTACAGTATCTGTGGCCTCATGTGGTGTCAATGTCTGTGGAAGCTGTACAGGTGACTACTGTCATGCTATGACACAGTCGTGATGTTCAACAGATTTTATATGGTAGATGTCAGTGACACCTCCATTAGCTGTACACAGGCTTTTAAGATGTCCAGTGTACCACATCAACTGTATAATCAGTCAACTAAGGCTATAATTGGACCATGTGTGGACAATGTGCAACAGGGTGTGTACACATCACATCTTCTGTGTGGCTACGTGTCTCTGGCCATCCCCCATGGCCATGTGTGCACATGTGTTGACCAAATGTGTGTGATGGCCATCTCACATCTCTGTGTTGTCCCATATGACATACACCCATAGATGTCAGATATGTCACCATCCACAGGGCTATGCAGACAACGGGTTGTATGTTTGGTATGTGGGGTATGGGTCATGGGATAGTGTGACAATATTGCAGCCAGAACACTACGTGTCTGGGACATGTCAGATGGCACATCACAATGTGTGCACCCAATGCAGGGGCAAATAACACAATGTTGACACCTGTGGGCTTCCCATATCACAGCTCACTGTGTGGTACTGTTTGCGTACCACACATGTTGTTCCACTGCATACTACATATGCCTCCATTGTAGAACACCTCCACTGTTGTATGCACAGCTGACCACACATGTAGCAATGACAACTACTGTGGTTTCAAGTCGGTGTATCATTTAGTTTGTATATATTGCACATGGGTGGCCTGTGTGAATGTTGGGTGATGCGACCTGTATATCGTGACTGGAACAAACATCAAGTGTGCAACTGTTAACTGGCCACATGGCAAATAGATCTATGCTTTAACATGCCTGATACTGATGACAGTCTCACCTGCAACGGACTCATGTCTGTGCGGCACACCAGAGGTACCTGTATAGGGGTGACACAGCAGTATGAACATTATCCCTGACTGTCTGACAGCCACAGGGTGCACTGTGCATGTCAACACATTCGCCTGTATAATAGCATATAGTATGCACATGTGTGCATACACAGGGTAGCATACTGTAGTATGCAGCATGTGTGTCTACATACCTTGCATATGTTGTTACTTTACATAATGTTCAGTGACACATGCAACTAAATGGGATATAATAGCCATATGTGCAGTACTGACTTACCAGGCAACTCCAGACTGATTGGTTGGGAGACACCCACCTCCACGATGGCAGCTAGTTGTGGATGCTGTTCTGAGGGTGTCCCCAGACTGGCCAGTAGCTACTCAGTGTGTCTGAGTGGGGGCTGGGTTGGTGGCCCACTACCTGTTCCACCTTGTTCCCTGGCGATTGCAGTGGCACGCTGTTTTCCATGTCGTATCAAGTCCGTGCAGTGTCTGCGCACCTGCTGGTAGGTGCGGTTATGGCCACCCACATTGTTCACCCTCCTGTGTAGATCCTGCCACAGGTTGTCCCGCTGCTGGGCATGCTGTGGCACATGGCTGAACAACACCTCATAGTTCTCATGGAGGTACGGGATGAGGACATCATCCTCCTGGTGGCTGTACGCTGGAAGGCGTGTACGAGGCATTATCTGTAAGACATAATGATGGTGACAGGTCACAGTTTCAGAGAGGTACAGAGATACTGCTGCACATACATTTCTACGACATCTAGTACATCTTCACAGTAATCTTTGCAAATCATCATGACACTGACACGACTGACGTGTTTGTGTCACACACATGTAACACCCGTTATGCATTGGATATCATCACCATATATGTGTGTCACCTCATTACAGTGTTCATACTCCATGTGAATGCTGTCTTGATGTGGGCATGTCTATTTGCCTGCACTGGTGTTCTTACCTATCTGCACATGCCTGGATGTATCCACGGTACTGCTGTTGACCTTGATGCTGTGTATATGTCACATATCAACACAGACACAGCCTTAATGGACTTGAGCAGTGACAATGCACACATATGCATGGACACCTGTACATGTATGTGTTTTGCCATATACATCTACACAGTTGTACAGCTGTTCAACATCCTGCCATGGATCACCTGTGTTACACATGTGATATACATGGGACAATGGCTAGTCGGATGTCATTTGCAGGGATGGCTATCAACCATAGCATGTATGGGCAAGGTTTCCCAGCTGTAACAGAAAGCCAGTATGCCACCGCGAGGTGCATCAGTGCCGCATTACTTATCCGGACAGTTGATACTACATCTACCATGCGGCCATCACACCATGTATGACTGGGATGACATGTGCAGCTTTGATGGACAGGGTTGCATGGTTTGGTGAGAGTATGTTACATGTATAGCACAGGGATCTGTCCAGCATGTGGCGATCCTAGTATTAGGACAGTGGCTGTCCATGACGTATGTCTTACAGATCAGGATATGGACATGTAGCATGTCCATCATCATGGTGTAGCAAATGTCTTTATGCAAGGTAGACAGCATGCTGCGTAGTGGAGGTGAGGATTGTGGAGGCTGGTATCGCCCATCCATGCATGGCCATTACCCCTTAAAGGTGATATGTGATCCAACATTGGTCACCCCAGTGCTGTATATGCCTGTCCAATGATCTCCATGCTCATGGATGGCACCCTGTCATGACATGGGTACCTCGTATGACTACCCAAGGGGCCTGGAGACGTCACCAAGGCAGGGAGGTGTACTGCACAGCACCATCCCTTACACAGTTTCCATAATGTTGACCACAGCCTAGTTGGTAGTTAATGGGTACAGGGATGTTCACCTAGCAGTGACAATGCTGATATCATCCATCAAAATGTGCACATATGTCACACACCTCACCCACACAGCCCATTCTGTATGTTGTTCACAACACTGACACAGCTATTCCTCATAGGTCATGGCATTTCACATCCTTACATACACAGATGCCTAACATTTGTCTGTGTGGTATGGGCTACAATGAGGGTGGAGTACAACACATTAACCCTGTTCTACTGTAGCTGGCACTGGTGTGATATGCACATGTCACTCTGGCACCTTTTGTAGTTGTGAGTTTGTCAACAGGCCACTGGTAGAACACTCCTGTGACATACAAAGGTATTTGTAATCAAACATCCGTACTGTCTTGTACATCTGTACTGCTAACATCTACAGTGATAATGGTTCATGGACATGCACACCATACTCAGCAGGGTTATAGTGCGGTGCCACCCATTATGACTGTCGTCACCACTTGTGGGTTGATATTATCCAACACCCTATCTGTATTGTATGGTCATGCTAGGCACTTGTTCAGAACTTGAGCATGTCATGAGCTACTGATTAATTTAGCACCCATTCCACACCATTTCCCACAGGTACACTGGCTGTCCTAAAATTTCCAGCTTGCTTATGGTACAACAGCTGTTGTACACATGTAACGCACATATCCTGTGAGACATGGTTGTATATACAGGAATGTCCGACTGTCACACACCAGTGCTATTGCCTGTCTATATGATGGATATGTTGTACATGTGGCAATAGAGCAATTGTCTCATGTACACATTCAATTCTCACCTCCCAACATACGACACTACAGCCTGTGGGGGATGCACTTATAAAGCCCTGCTGGGGGTAATGATGTCACCAACCCTGGCTGCACCTGACAGTCATGTGGGGATGTGTAACATTCGCAACACACCCCACTCATCACATAGTCTCACATGATCTCCACCACAGGCTACACATACGAGGACAACTTGTGCAGTACCTCTCCATACTCTGTGTAGGCACCAGAGGCAGCCCCCATCATGGAACACAACATCACCAACTTATAGCCCACAGACTCATGTGTGCCCATCACATACAGCCAATAGGGTGTTATAACATACACAACACACCAGTTATAGGTGAGTCTGTAGGCGGTCACACTGCAGCTCCACACAGCAGGCTACACAAGGCGATAGTCACTTACATCTTGCTGTCGGGTAACTGGTTCTGCAACATAACCTATGCACCCATGCCACATCTCACCAGGTATGATGTGACTGTCATTCTCCATGTTAATGTGACTGCCCTGAGATGCCACTTCACAGACTACGTGTGCAGGGACATGCAATAGCTCACCAGTGTTGTAGCCCTGAAGGTATGGGCCTAGCCCTGGGGAGCATTATGCATTCATCCGGACCCGATACCACTGTACAATGACTGACTGTGTCACTTCAACAGTTGCCTATGCTTCTGCTGTCATTCCACAGGTCTCTGGTATCTGTCTGCTTTGACTGACCTGGTCAAACACAATGCTTTGGCACAGATGACCTGCACCTGTCAGCCCTGGGAGTACAGATCACATGTAAGGCTCTTGCTGCTTCTATACTGCCTGTCTTGCACAGTTTTCAATAACAGTCACCGGCAGAACGGGAACTGGCAAGCAGGACATGGGGTCATGTGACACATTGCTTGCATCTTCCTCTGTGACGCACGCAGGCAAGGCACACCTTATAATGCACCACTCCAATATCTCTGCAGTGACTGGGACCTGCCTCTAGGCTCTGCAGAGTACACCTGCAATGACAGGTTATAGACAGACCATACCTTTCAGGCACTACCAACATGTGACTGGTGTTCCACACCTGGGGTTATCCCCTCATTGGTGGATTCCAAACATATGCTAATCAACCTTGTTAGCCACATCCCGGCACCACACCCTTCACGGCATACATAGTACATGAGTACTACAACACCTACTACAGACGTCTTATGACAGCGGTTGTTAACGTCATGACACCCGTGCAGATGGACAATGCACTTACAAATGCTGAAACATACCCCAGTGCACTTCATTAGCACATATACGACTGCATGGATCATGCTATTCCACACAGAGCCATGATGGTACACACCAGATAACAGATGCCACTCTGTTGGTCAAGTTCCATGGACATAATGTACAACAACAGGTGGAGGCTGTTGCACAGTGGTGTACAATCCCATGGGTGGGGTAGCTCACTGGTCAGCCTCAGTAGGGCCACAGGATCCCTCATCACATACTCCAAGACTAACTACGTAAACATTACTGCGACACTTTCCAGGGTGTACCACAAGGCATTATGGTGGTATGTCAGTAGTCGCTGGCAACACCCACTTCTGCTCTCACATACAACAGTCACTCAGGAACATTACAGACCCAGGTGATGTTGGCAACATGCTGGCGGATGGATTCAATGCTAACATTACACCCTCTCACTCACTACAGGGCCACAATCCATGCAGGAACATTGCGGTGTCCCTGTGGTCACACCTACACAGTACTAACCTGCACTTTATATGTCCTGGGACACTGGCCCCATGTCACCTTCCAAAGTCCCAGGCTGTGATGTCCACAAACCTCTGAATGACATGTCTCCCCACTAGGCCACCATATTCAGTAATAGCCTTGTGTCAGACATTGTGGCCCCTGAATGGCACACAGCAACATTTATCACACTCCACACAGGTGGCACCACAATGCACGAGTGGGACTTTAGTCCTACACACCTGACTGGACTGTTCTGCATGGCTATGGAGCACATCATCAAGGACGTCATTCACAGAGACATTGTTGGGCTCCGGTCCTTTGATGCCACCCGGGTTGGACTTGTTAGGACCAGAGCATGGCCCCTACACCTGGTGGACTCCTTTCATACAGTTACCAGGGTAGTTGATGATGGTACGGGAGTCCACACATCCTACATTGTCCTCTCATTGCTTTTCAGCACCGTTCTCCATTCTGGTATTGACAACATACACATCCACCTGCACATCGTACCCTATGTCTCAGGATATTATGCAACATGGCTCATGGACAGGACACACTCAATGAGGGTAGCATACCATAGTACCTACTGCATTTCAGTTACATTTGCCATACCACAGTCCTCAGTCATTGGGCCTCTCATGTTCAGTATATGCTTCCCTGAGGTACAGGCTAGCACAGAGGGACTTTCCCTGCCTAGCTTTACAAACCCCTGCATACAAAGTGCCATGATTGATCCACCAGCTGATACTGACTCCATCCATATGGGTGTCACTGTGACAGATACCTGATATGAATATCATGGCCTCAAGCTGCATGACACAAGGTGCATGAACATCACCTTTGCATTACACCATTCACCCAATGACTATCACATAGGTGGTAGTCCCCTACATACATGTCACATTGTACATGTTTGTAGTACACACTTATGTCGCACCCACTCCTGTGGTTACCGTATTGCCACTGTGGCATGGATATCCTTCTACGTGGCCACACTTATCTGTACTGGGTGTGTAGCTGATACATAGGCACCCATTGTACCTCTGAACTCAAGACATCTACACACATTCAAGGGTACACCACCCCATTTAGGGTGTACCTTACACAACAGCTACAGCTTTACATACCACACCATTAACACGCCATGACGTTTATTAAGCTCCGACAGTTAAAGTATGCGGCTGAACTATGGACACCACGTCTGTACACATTTGCATACTACATACTCAGGGGTGACCTCTGCTGAACAGACAGGGCCCATGTCCACAACAATATTAATGGATATACTCCACATACATGACATAAGCAAAAGCCACTGTGAGCAACATGCTCATGGATATGTGCACACATGCAACAATGAGTGGGATGTGCTTGAGGGTTACATTCCCAAACCGGTCACTCACCTTGTTTTGGAACATGAGTCCTATGTACATCACGCAGGGACACTCAGTAGCACTGTTCATGTGATACCTCCCTTGGTGGTTGGGAGACACATGTACGCCAGGGATCACTGCAGTGGCTGTACTGTGCAGAGGTGCAGGTAACACATGGCTCTGCTGTTCACAGGACACTACCCTAGAGAGGTGCCACTGGTGTGAACACTGTAGTTGTGCTTACACATAGACTTGCTAGACTGCATAGTACCCCACTATGAACCTGTGAAGCTATTACATGTCCTGTGTGCATGGTTACTTGGTAGCCCTTCCATTTAGATTAGCTATCATGCTATTGCAATGTCCCGTGCCTACAAGCCATATGTATCCTGTTATTGTACATGCCAATAGACGATACCTTTGGTATGCATGATATGCCTGTTATGCTGTGTAGAATATCTGACATATCTACCTACAATGCTATGCATTACACATATTTCACATAGTATCCCATAATGCAAAGCATACTTGCACAGCGGGACCACCTTAGACATGTCATTGTCGTTATATGCCCATACACATGCCTACTGTGACAGTATATCAACATATACTATCTCCTGCTATGGCACGTACTTGTTGGACATACCCTACCACTGATGGCGGGTTGTATGGAAATGTTCTGTTTAAAGCCCTCATGTAGCATCCCTTGTGGTGTCTTTGATGTGTACCTTGTGGCCCACTGCTGGACGCACAGTTTCTACATGCGTTAGTATGCTCAGCAAGACATCACTACATAAATACGTTTTCCCACTTTATGCATTGCGGACACTTTTAATTAATGCAAACCAGGCTATACATACAGTAAATAATTAATAAAAAACATGCTATACATAAACTTACATACCGAGTGTTCTACATACCTTGTTATCAAGTACGGACTTACGTCTCTATCTCTCTCACACTGCTTAAACAGGTAGTTTGTATGAGCATATGGTATGAATGTCTAGCAAGTCATACTTATATACGTTGATACCTGTAACATGTGGTTTCCTCCCGCCAATTGGTGTTCCTGAGTGACTAATTACTTGCATATCAGCTGTGCAGCTACTCCATTCGCCAATTACGCGCCAACAGTGGGGTATAATTTAATTCTCCACTTGGGCGTTGCCCATTTGCCCTACCTTCGGGAGACGGCCTGTATTTTGTTTTGTTATGTGTAATTGCAACTGCTATGCATAGAGACAATTATACTTTGGATTCATGTCCCCCGTGGATTGTGTGTGACAACTAGAGTATGTGGTTCAACATGTGGGTGTTCCTGTCATCCCAACGTCTGATAACGGACTATTGCAAACAAAACCTGTAACATCGCCGTTTGTTCCATTATATAATGGCTGCAATTTTGCATGGCGCCTTTAATTGTATCTCTCACAAGGTATGTTGATGGTTCTGCAGATGTAATTGACTAACTGGATGTTTGTGCTGTTATTGCAGTCTGTATTGCTATAGTTTCTAGTGTGGGGGATGTTGGTGGGTGTACGTAGCATATACAGGTTAGTGGGGCTTGCATTTCTACATATTCCATATATATGTGTGTGGGCCCCGTCCCTAATTAAAGAGCTATCAGTTAGTAGACTTATGTTACGGGATTGTACATTGGGCCGTTGTTAATTGGTTTCTATATAGTATGCAGGTGAGGTTGATACTTCCATACCTCCGGAATTGCAGCGATATGTAAAGGGATATGTCTAACTGACAGCTATCCCGTGTATTTCTGTCCCAGATATTTGCAGTCATTGCGGTTGTGTTGGTAACAGAACCTCTTTGCCATGGGTTGCCACTTTTTCATATGGCCATTGTTGGACACTTTACGGGATGCACAGCGGTGTTTACAGGCCAACACATAGCCATGGTCAGTACACAGGTTAGCACATACGTTTATCCTCAATACATACCTATTGTGGGACTTTGGCTACTTATCATATTGCATGTAACATTTACGTTTCTTACATACAGGCATAACTATTTAATGCAACTATTACATTATATATGGGACATATTAATGTCCTACAATCCCGGACATTTGCCCTTTGTAATGTTTTATGTCAGGACACACCTGCCCAGGGAGGGCTGTCCCTCCTAATGTGGGACAGGTGGTAACCGTGATGCCTGGCTAGCTATACCCACACCTACTGTAATGATCTACCTCCAAGTTGGCACTAACAGACACATGATGCGGACACACACACACATTACAGTCACACGGAGATGCACACGGCACCCTCAACACACAAATACACAGACTACGGTGCTCACAAACACAGTTGAACACAGTACCTCGTGGACCACAACACCGCAGCGGTAATTAAATGTCCCTTCATATCATCATACTATTACTCGCGGTTGTACTGTTCCGTACTGTGTTCTTTCGTCTTTCAGCCTCGTGGTTACGTCGGTATGTTACACATTCCATAGTTGGCGGTATCCTATTTATTTGTACCTCGAGGTGATATGAATGTCGTTGACCTATCTATATATATTTGCAGATATCGCTGACTCGTATATATCAACATATATCACTCTATCGCCTTTCTATCTGTATTATATATATGTATATGTGTACATATATATATATATATATATATATATATATATATATATATATATATATATATATATATCTGACGGGGAAAGTGACAGGCAAGCTACACCTTTCATTGTGTACTTGTTGGTGTATACTGTTTCCTGGACTCCGCACGTTTGTGTCTGTACCTGTCACATTGCACACCTGCCGTAGGTTGGGGTTACCAGCTGCCCCACTCTGCGAGGGGCAATCCCTCTTTGGGCAGTTGTGTCCTGCAAAATATTTGTGAACATGGCAAATGTCCTGGAATTTTAGAACATACTTATTTCCTATAGTTTATGTAATAGTTGCATAAAACAGTTATTCTGTATCTGAACCACCTATATGTTCTAGAAACAGAATAAGTAAGTAAACATTACATGAATGAGCTTTTATCTAGGCAAAACAGTGAAGTTCTGCATTTCATACTGGCCGGGTGTATGTGTCGGCCTGCAGACATCTGACGTATGTCCCACATTGGTCATTTGAAGAGGTGGCAACCCTACCATAGGTACATCTTGCCTAGTAATAGTGTTAGGTGATTCTATACATGATTGCGTGTTCTACACCTGGCAGTGGTCGGTTTACCCTTCAGAGCAGGCGTTATTAGTACAGGGGTGAATAATGCTGGTTTCACCTGTTCTGGACATCATTGACCATGATCTGCGCGATATTTGGTGTAGCTTATCCCTGTTTCGCGCATATCCATATAGTCATATTTAAACGTCGCTTACCAGCAGTGGGCAATGCATATTCCTGGTAACGTGTGCTAAACATGATCTGCTGACCTGCATCCGACATGCATTACTCGTGCCTTCAGGATTACGTTACATCCCTTGCAGGACGTGGGACCGGGAACATGCACAACGGTCACTGCATTTAACATATGGCCATCTGGGATTTGTACACATGTTATGTCATTTTGTACGTGGAGTATACTACGGCTGTTACTCCATACTGCACTCACATGGGTAACTCAGTTTACATATTGATGAGTCCACTTAATGGTATGTCCATGTGATGTTTACTGGATGTGCTCCGGCATTGGGTATGTATATCTCAGTGAGCCACACACGATACTGTGCTACACCTTCAAATGACCGTGGGTGGAGCATGCTGGGGTGACAAATACCTGTCATGGGTACACCCCATGCCTTGACACAACATCCATGATTATATTATGTGCAGCCCCTCATTAACACAGCAGGGACTCTGTGCTGAGTGTATGCAGAACAGTGCTTACACACATGTGCTCCCACGATTGCCTCTGCTCCTCTACGCGACAGTTGGTTGCTCGATGTTGTGGTGACAGCGGACACTGTTTGCCCCATTTGGTGTATGGCCTCTGACAGTTGGCCATGAACCTACCATTGTACCTGGGAGCCTATACACACAGCACCACCATATGGTGATAGGCATATGTACTGTTCAGGTGTTGACATTCCTTGTTCCTATAGCTGTTGTGTGTACAATGTTTGAGGGCTGCCTATGTGGGATTCACACAGTGGGCCACCTATACATTACAACTTACAGGTGGTTGTGCTTGTGTGCCATCCATTTTACTGTGTGTGCAGGTGGAGAGGTGTGTCAGTCCTTAGGGGCCTACACTGTCAGAGTATGTGCTATACGTTCCCTCTTTGCCAAGGTGTAGGCATATTGGGCACGCCTCCGTCTGCCTACTGGGGCTGGCACAGTGTGTTCATGGTCTGAATCCCTCTGTGCCTGTGATGGCCTTGGCAATTGCGGTGGGCTATGAGGGCCTTCACCATTTTGTCCCTGCTGCAGCTGTTTCCACAGGATCATATTATGTAGCATGGCACATACTATGACAATGTGGGCACACGTGCCTGGAGAGTACTGCAAGGCTCCACCAGATGTGTCCAAGCAGCAGAACCGTGATTTCAGCATCCCAAACACATGCTCTATGATGATTCTGGTTTGTGCGTGTGCCTCATTATGGCGTTCTTGCATGGGTGTGTGTGCATTTCTGATGGGAGTCATCATCCACGGCTCCAGTGCATAGCCAGCATCCCCCACAAGGTGGCCATGTGGGATGTCCCCCCTGACAAATACCTGATACAGCTGTGAAGCATGCCAGATATGGGAGTCATGGTAGCTTCCAGGGCTGCCAGCACACACATCCATGATAATGCCCTGGGCATTGCACACGACCTGGCAGTTGATGGAGTGGAATCCCTTGCAGTTTATGTAGCGCCTACCATGCTCACTGGGTGGTGACTTGATTTGTATGTGCATGCAGTTTATCACACCCAGTACCTCCGGGTAGTGTGCCACACGGTGGAAGTGACGCATATTGCTGGCCAACTCCTCCTGAGTTCGGGGGAAGTATATATACTCATTGGGCATGTGGTAACATGGCATCCAGGAAATGGTGTAGTACCCTGGATGCTGATACCTGTGAGATCCCCATTATATCTCCAGTTGGCCTTTGAAAGGTACCTGTGGCTAGTATTCGCATGCTTACACATACCTTCGTGTCCACTGGGATGGGGTTCCCCTCTGTTATTTCTGATTCTCAGGCGTGGCCGGCGCAGCTCCACTATTTGCTGTAAGATGTCCCTGTCCAGATCATGTAGCCCCTGGTAGGTTACCCTTGGTCTGAACACTCTTCTCCTCCTCCGGGCCTGCGGTGGTTGTCAGCATCATCCTCCACAACACCGTCAGTCTCTAACACATGCTGATGAATCACAGCTATGGCAGCTCCCAACATGTACATTTTAAAAGTTCCCCGTGTGTTTACACCTATGGTGCAGTGTTTGGGAATTCACAGGTATGTGTAGGGTGCTTTCACACTTTATACTATTGTGCTGTGAACACCGATGATGTCATAAGGTGTGTATGTACAATCGTAGCTACAGGGTATCTTATGTGTTTTACTACCGGAACTACTATTGTGGTGCCTTTGGTGTTGAATTACATTTGGCTGCCGTAGATTACCTCTTGACCTTCCCTTTACATTTCTGCACGTTCCACCTACCATTTTCTGGCATACATCCAGCAGCCTGCTTTCATTTGTACTTTCCTAGACCTGGTGTATCTTGCGTAATGTGTGCTATTGCCAGTCTACTGTCGGTTTGCTTTGCTCTGCTATGACAGATATCCTGTCTTTGCAATCCAATGCCTCCCCTCCTTTCTTTGCATTCCGATGCCTCCCCTATCCTGTTTTGCAGGTTTCTGAGAGCAGACTTGACAGCTGCCGTCGATTGGCCGCCGTGAGTTGATTGGTGTTGAAAAATAAACCAACAACTTTACGAAAAATAAACCACAAATCTGCTAGTGAAAAAAACAAACAAGCCAGAAGGCCAAATGTTTAGCGCTTTCATCCACAATTTAATACGTGAACTTCCTCAGAAACATTACATAATAATCTCCAGTTCCTTAAATAACTCACAATACAGGAAATGACATCACATCCATCCAAATTGTGAAAAACAATGTTTTCTTAAGAATAATGTAATAATAAAAAAGTGATAAAAAAAATTATAAATGAGTAAAAAGGAATACACATGACAGTAAACACAATGTGTTAAATCATAATTACCATACAAACATAGTCTGCATGAGCGCATAATACAGACATTTACACACACACACACACACACACACACACACACACACACACACACACACACACAAAAATGTCAGTATTGACACACACATAAAGGGATATATTTGTGTGTACATATATATAAACACACATGCACATCATGTGAGTACAAAAGCCTACCTATACATTAAAAAACACTTTAAATTAATATACTCATTGAGGCCAGGCGATCTGTCAGCCTCCAGCACAAGTTGCCACAATGTCTCCCTACATTCTAAGACATTATTAAAATCTCCCCCAAACTCAGTAGTGTTGATTTTTTCCAAAACTGAAAATTGAAATTTCTTAAAAGTCCTTACAAATTAAAGAATGTTTGGCCAAGGAATTAAACTTGTCTTTGTTTTTTATAGCCAAATTGTGCTCATAAATTCTTCTTTTAAGAACTCTTTTTGTTTTTCCTATGTAATAATGCTCACATGACACACAATTGGCAATGTAAACAACATAGTCAGAATTACAATTATAGTAACCTTTGGCCCAAATGGTGTAATTAAGGGACTTTATAAATACACTAGTACTGTTACTGATGAATCTACATTGCCTGCAATTGTTGCATGCATAAGTGCTCCTCTTCATACTAGCTGCTCTTGTCAAATCCTGATATCTATTGTGATCTGTCTCAAGCATAGATTTTAAATTTTTCACCCTTTTATAGGTGGAAGTGAGTTTCATCCCTAAAGTGCCAACCAAATCTGTGTTCCCTAATACCACTTTCCAATTGTTGATGATAATGTCCCTAATAAACCACATTTCATTAACAATGGGTAAAGGGAACGCAATGTTGTAACTACTGTGAATATCTGAAACAGTGGATCCACAGCTTAAACCTATCTGACTGGACAAAAGAATAGGTTTAGCAACACCTTTCCTCAGCAGAATAACCTATTGTTCTATTTTTTGAATCCAATCTATAGCATAACCTCTATATAAAAATAGTGACCGTAAAAATCCAATTTCACTTAGAAATATTTTGTCATCGGTGGTGATTCTACTCAAACAAATTATTTGGCCCTTTACCACACCTTTTTTCATATGTATAGGGTATAAACTATCCTTGTGTAGGTACTGGTTGGCAAAAACTTATTTTCTGTATATCTGACTATTAAACGTGTTGTTAACTTTGTCTACACTAAGTAAAAACATCAAGGAAGGGAATACTGTCCCTAAAACCACTCATTTTGAAAACCAAAAAATCTGTACTGTGATTCAAATCTACCACCAAGTCAGAAAATTCTTCAAAAGTACCAGTCCACAAGAACAGTAAATCATCTATAAATCTAAAATATGCAAGTGCCTTGTTGAAATATGAGTGTTTGACCAACAATTTGAGCTCCCAGTTTGCCATAACCAAATTGGCAAACGCTGGTGCCACCCTCGCTCCCATTGCTACTCCCGAAGTCTGTTTATAAATATGCTTACCAAATCTGAAAAAATTGTTGTCTAGAACTATCTCCATAAGACCACAAATAGTGTTAACCATAGCTTTATCAACTTCAGAAAATAAGTTCAGGTATTCCCTCAAATATTCTAATCCTTCTGTTTGCTTGATGGCAGTGTACAAAGACTTGACATCAAGTGTAGCAAAACTCACAGAACTAGATGAAATGTCTAAATGCCGTAATTCTTCCAGTAAATGCCAGGAATCTCTAATGTAAAATTTAGATCTCTGCACAATAGGATTCAAAATGTAATCAAGCCAAATAGATATATTCTCTGTTTTAGAATGTTTGCCTGAAATAATAGGTCTAAAAGGTGGTTTGTACTGATCAACATGTAATTTCGGAATACCAAACAAAGTGGCCAATTTAGGATGTTCAACCAAAATATATTCATAACTCTGGTGATCTAATTCACCTTGGCTGAACATGTCAAACAACAATGTGTCAACTTGCTGAAAACTTTTCTTTACATTCACACTTACCACTTTGTATGTTTCACTGTCACGTAACATATCCAACATTAAATCATTATATTGGATAGTGTCCATGACCACAATTTTACCCCCTTTGTCAGCCTTCATTGTTCTGATATCTGAATTTCTACATAACTCTTGCAAAGTGTGTAAATGTCTGTATTATGCACTCATGCAGACTATGTTTGTATGGTAGTTATGATTTAACACATTGTGTTTACTGTCATGTGTATTCCTTTTTACTCATTTATCATTTTTTTATCATTTTTTTATTATTACATTATTCTTAAGAAAACATTGTTTTTCACATTTTGATTGGTGTTGATTGCTCATTAGTACGCCAATTACCCTACTTCGGCATTTCCTTCTTTTCTTCCCCTGACCTTCCTGTTTGTGCTATTGTTCACGCCGCGTACATCCACTTACTGGGTTTTGGGCACGTTTTCATCCCCGTATACATGCGCTTTTGGGCACCATGTGTGCTCTCAACTAAACGATTCTATACCTTCCTCCCCACCCCTGTCCTGCAGCTTTGCTTAGCAATGGCCAGGCCAGTTTGCATTGCTCCAATGTGCTTGCTGCTACGGTGGCACACCCCTCTGCTGATGTCATGTATCTCCTCTGAGCCACTCCTCGGTATTATAGCGCTGCACCGTATGGTTCAACCTTCATCCGGCGGGACATTTGCGATTCAGTATTATCTGCCGCATTTGCATGGCATTGACTACTAATTCATAGTTACCGCGCCGAACACTGTCGCAGGCCCTTAGCAACCCTTGCACCTTGGATGTGGTGTTCCATGCCTACCATTGTGTATTATGGTGTAAACCTGATTTGTATTACATTGCGATTTTATGACATTTTTATATATTTTCTTTATGTTCCAGTTTGCGCACAAATGCCCTGCGGTTGTACTGTATGTTACTGTGGACATGACATTAAATGTTGTTTTTTAGGTGTTGTGCATCTTTTCTTATGCCATTGGCTGTGTATTTAGCCATTGGCATATGTTAACTTTGTAATACATGAGTCTGGTCCACTTCCAAAACTCCGATGTTCTGTTAGGGAAAATGTAAACCATGTTTTTTGGTTTACATTTCCGTGGGCTTACGCTACACCTGCACCACTTCATGAATCACTATCTGCCTTCATTTGCATGGTGCGACACTGCGCATGGGGTGATTAGCATACCTATGCCAAGGGCTGCGCAGTTCTGGCGTACGCCGGTAGTGCACGTGGTATTGGATCGTACCTGAATCGCTCGACAGCCATATTTGGTGTTATTCCGCCTACGCTACGCCTGTGCCTGGCGCAAGCTTCATGAATCCCAGGGAAAGTGTTTCCATTTTTATGCAGTATTACAGTAAAGTTATTTCACAAAATTTAAACCATTTCGGAGCATATTTTGCAAAGTACAGTGTTTCAATGAGTTTATTGTGCATTTCAATGTTATTACAAGCTCACAGAACAGTTTGTTTGTACATAATTACAAGGGCCATATTTTTCATTGTGTTTGTGCATACTTTGTGGGCATGACAGATGGATTTCAAAAACCCAGTGCACTTGTGCTTTACAATACTACTGAAAAGAATTGGAGAGTGTTTGAGCAAGTGTATGGTATCTTCATACAGGCTGTAATTTCTGATAAAGATGACCATACAAAGGCATTTATTCTGCTTAATTTAGCTGTGCCAGAAGCTATTGAAAGGGAACATTAATTTGTGTATGTACCTGCTATCTTTGCAGGAGAGGAGGAAAACCATCATATTGCTGTTCCAGCTAAGTCAGGTGAGGACCCTGAGTGTTTAAAACATAAATTTAGAGAAATGTGTAACTCCCAGACAAATGTTACAATGGAAAGGCTCTTATTTTACACAAGGGATCAAAAGCCCAGTGAAACTTTTGCAGCATATATATATAACTGACTTGAGGAATAAGGCTAAACCATGCAGATTTGGTGATTTAAGGGATGAGTTGATAAAATATAGACATGTGTGGTATTATAGATGATGCTGTGAGAATGATTTTGCTTTGTGACAGTGATTTAGCTTTGAATAAAGCCATTGAGATTTGTCAGATATACGAGCTCACAGAAAAGCAGACAAATATGTTTACAAATGAGAGATGCATGCTTCCAGTAACTTCTAGAACTCATGTTGAAAGTATGCGGCACATGGTTAAAAGAAACAGGCCCAAGCACATGTCAGCAACTAAGGTTGCCACCCATCCCTTTAACAGTGGGGCACTCATTGGTTGAGCTGCCTCATCCCATTGCCCACTGTGAAAACTAGTAGTGGGACTTGAAAGTCCCGCTTTTCGATCACACTGAATTGTCATGGAAAAGCCGCAATTACTTCTGGCTTTTTCATGGCAATTCAGTTACGTCACCAACCCAGACCTACAGGCAGAGCTATTCCCTGTTAGGTTAGGTTTGGGTGCTTTAAATCATGCAGCAATTGGCTGCAATTCATGAAGGGGTGAGGATTGGGGCAGGAAAAGCCCTTCAAAGATCATGGCTGTAGATCAGTTTATTTTTAGCATTTCTACAGCCTCTAAAGAAAAATACTGAATTTTCTTTCCTAATGAGCCATTTATTCATCCAGCCAGCCAGCCATCCATTCATGCAGCCATCCATCCATTCATCCAGCCAGCCATCCATTCATTTATCCAGCCAGCAATCCAGCCTTCCATTCATCCAGCCAGCTATCTAGACAGCCATTCATTCCAGCCAGTAATCCATCCATCCATCCATCCATCCATTCATCCATCCATCCATCCATCCATCCATCCATCCATCCATCCATCCATCCAGCCATCCAGCCATTAATCCATCCATCCAACCATCCATTCATCCAGCCTTTAAGTCATCTTTACAGCCATTCATCCAGCCAGCTGCTACTCCCACCAACCTGCTAGCCACTCCAGCAGTCATCCAGCCAGCTAGCCACTCCAGCAGCCAGTCAGCCAGCCAGCTAACCACTCCCACAGCCAGCCAGCTAACCACTCAAGCTAGCTAGATACTCCAGCAGCTAGCCAGCTAGTCAGCTAGCCACTCTAGTAGCAAGCCAGCCAGTCCACTAGTCACTCCAGCAGACAGCCAGCTAGTGAGCTAGCCACTCCCACAGCCTGCCAGCTAACCATTCAAGCTAGCTAAACACTCCAGAAGCCAGCCAGCCAGCCAGCTAGCCACTCCAGCAGCCACCCAGCCAGTCAGGTAGCCACTCCAGCAGCCAGCCAGCTAGATAGCCACTACAGCAACCAACCAGCCAACTATCCATCTAGCCAGCTACTCCAGCAGACAGCAAGTCAGATAACTAGCTGCTCCAGCAGCCAACCAGCCAGCTAGCTAGCCACTCCAGCAGGCAGCTGTTGTACCCATAACAGCATCTCATTCACCACTCATGTGGTGATGTCATTGTAGAGGGTGTGGTCAGTGTCATATTGGCCACAACCCCATGTCCCACTTTGGCCCACTTAAAAGGTGGCAACCATAGCAGCAACTGTAGCCCCTGCAGCACCCACTGGTAAACCCCAGAGCTTTCCAGAAAATCTCAGAGTTTGCACAGTTTCAGTGAAGCATAAGAGTGAGTCAGCAAACTCAAAACATGGGCCTCCACCTAGTTTCATTGCCAACTGTAGTAATTGTGATGGACATGAATCTAAAAGGGAAAATGTTTAGCTTTTGCTTAGCATTGCCACAAATGCAATATGTAGAATCATTCCAAAAGGTTTTGTAAATCAAAAGGCCCACATTCTTTCATTAAAAGGGAACATTTTAAGAAACAAGTTGATCAATTAAAAAGCTGCAAAAAAACAAAACCAAACAAACTGAGAAAGTCCAAAAGAGAACACTTGAAGTTGGAAACCAGGAATTCACTGAAGCTGATGTATTTAAACAAACACAAGTAAGCGCTTTCGTCTGGTGAGCATCACCAGACTTCTTCAGACAACTTTAAACTTTACATTAAGCACCTTTTATACAAACTTAAACAAGGTAATTACCTTAACCACCAGTAATATTAAACCAATGTATTACCTCATTAACTTAATTGTTAAAATTAATAAGAGCAGTTCAGAAGATCTAAAAATCATCAGCATAGATACATATAAATTTATTTAGTATTGCTAAAAAACATAAATATATATTTATGTATAAAATAAAAGTTTGCATATTATCATACAAAGCTGCAACCCTATTCTCTATGTTGATGGTGTGTCACTGCATTATGAAACAGTCAATGCAGTAGATTTAAGGGCAAAGAATGAAGTATTTTGTACTGTTCAGATAAATGGAAAACCCATAGAGCTCAAAGTTATCACAGTTTCCAGGTGCAATGTTATGTCAGCAGAAACATTTGAAAGGCTTAATTTTTTCAAAGTGTGCAAAGTTTGTCACTTATGGTGAAGAAGAAGTTCATACTGAAGGCTCAGTATTGCTTTCATGTTAGTCTGCTGGGAGAAGTAAAGACTTGTTATTTTATGTGGTCAAAAGGCATGTCCAGTCATTATTAGGGCTCAGAGACAGTTTGAAAATGAGACTGATTTTATTTAACAAGAAATTCCATCATGTCGGCTTGAAAGACCAGTACTCTAATTTCACCAAGTATTTTTTCCACCTATGCTGATCTTTTCAAAGACAAACTAGGGAAGCTTCCAGTCGTGTACTGCATGAAGTTAGACCCAGATGTCAGTCCAGTTATCAGGCCTACTCGGAAGCTCCAATAGCCATGCAGGACAGAGTTAAAGCTGAATTAGATAAAATGGCACAACAAGGTGTGATTTGTCCATTAATGAACCTACTGAATGGGTATTTCCCATGGTGGTAGCTCATAAGAAAAGCTCAGATGACATCAGAATATGTACTGACCCATGAGATTTGAACAAAACACTAAAAAGGCCTCATCATCCAATGCACACAATCAAAGAAGTCACAGCTGGGATGCCAAATGCCACAATTTGTTTCTGTTTTAGATACAAAGAGCTCATTTTGGCAAATTCAGCTTGACAAAAAAATCATCATTGCTCACTATGATCAGTTCTCTGGCAGGTCGGATTTTTGAGAATGTTATTTGGGATAAATTCTGCAAGTGAAGTTTTTTAAAGTGCAATGTAGCAAATTTTTTCTGGGTACCCTTGTGCTGTTATAGTAGACAACATACTAGTAGGAGGTAATGGAGAAGCTGAGCTTGACAGAAACCTCAGAAAAGTTCTGGAAAAAGCACATCAAGTGAATCTTAAGCTCAATCTACAGAAATGCAAATTCAGGCTACAAGAAGTTACTTATGTTGGTCATTTATTTACTAGTTCAGGCCTACAACCAGCCATTTTCAAGATGCCAGCTCCAGACAATGTTCAAGCCTTACAACATTTTCTTGACATGGTTAACTACCTAGGCAAGTTTATTCCTGACTTGAGAGCCAACTTTCAGCACCGCTTAGAGAGCTGACACATAAAGATGTATCATGGTCTTGGTTAGAACACCATCAACAAGCATTTCATGTCCTGAAACACAGAATTGCTAGTCCGCCAACTCTCAGATACTATGATATTTACAAGAGAGTTACTCTTTCATGTAATGGTTTGAGATTTGGTCTAGGTGCAGTCATTCTACAAGAGGGTCAACCTGTTGCCTATGCATTGAGGACTCTTACCTAAACTGAAATGCAATATGCGCAGATCAAGAAAGAGCTTTTGTCAATTGTGTTTGCATGTTCAAAGTTCCATAATTATGTTTATGGTAGACCTATCCAGATCAAAACAGACTAACAACTTCTAGTCACTATCTTGAGAAAGCCTATGCATACACCTCCAGGCAACGTATGATGCTGAGATTCCAAAAGTGTAATATCCCTCCTGTCTACAAGAAAGGCAAACTCTTTATCTTGCTGATACCTTGTCCAGATTGCCCAGAAACACAACTGACCATCATGAGAATAAAAGCCTTGATTTTGAAGTCAGGGAAGTGAGAAATTTTTCTTCCACACATCTTGATGAACTGGGAGATCATACAGCCACATATTCCATATTACAAAGGCTTAACCACTTTATCAATCAAGGATGGCCATCAAAGCACTCTAGTTTACCTCAAGAAGTGCAACCTTATTTTCCATACAGAGATGAGATCTTGTCTGACAAAGGTACTGTATCATTATGAAAGGTCCAAAAGTAATTGTTCCAAAGTCCTTGCAACAACATTACACTACTATCTTGCATCATGGTCACCCAGGAACAAACTCTACTAAAGGAAGGGTGAGAGGTTATAGTATTTTGGCCTTCTATGTCACAAGACATTGAGAGAGTACTTTTATGTTGTTCTCTATGTAATAGTACTAAGCCACATCAACAGAAAGAACTACTTTAGCTAAACTAGATTCCTGAACTACCTTGCTTGACAGTAGCTACTGACATTTTTGAGTGGAATGGTCAACATTATTTGTTACTAGTAGACTCTTTTTCAAATTGGTTCAAGAGTGACCTATTTCCTATCCTAGCATCCAGTCCTGTCATCAATAAGATGAAGCGTCATTTTGTAGTCCATGGTAGACCACACATAGTTATTTCTGACAATGGCATGCAGCTGACAAGCCAACAGTTCAAAAGATTTGCAGAAGAGTGGGACTTTACTCATGTCATGAGTAGCCCAGAGTATCTGCCATCAAATAGTTTGGCAGAATGTGCAGTTCAAAGTGCAAAACAGTTACTCAAGAAGTCAAAATGAAACAATAGTGATGTTTTCCTGAATCTCTTGCATCTCAGAAATATTCCTCGTGATAACCATCTAGGTTCACCTGCTCAGAGACTTCTGTTGAGACAAACTAGAACTATGTTACCACTTAGTAGTCAATTGTTTGTTCCATGAGTTAAGAACAACAGGTCAGTGAAAAACAATCTGTTGAAGAAGCATTTAACCCAGAAGTCCTACTATGATAAGACTAGCAAACCACTTAATCCACTACGAGAAGGAGAAGTGGTAAGGATGAAAACTTCCAAAAGTTATGATCGGATTGGAGTCGTGAAGAATATTTGCCCAGGGCCGAGATCATACATTACGGAATCACAAGGAGTAGAGTTTAGGTGGAATCAGAAACATTTGATGCTAGTGTCTGAGCCTGTACTACAGCACATAGCCTATGAGAAAGAGTTTATCTCAGAGTGAATTATCCAGTGTTCAAGTTCCAGAGGAAATTCCAGAGAATACTCCAGTTCCTGTGATGATGTTCCTGTGATGAATCCAGAAGATCCTGATACAAGTTGTACACCAAAGACTGTCCCTATTGCTAAACTCAGTCCATATTCTTATGCTACCAGATTTGGTCGTATCTCCAGACCATGTTATAGAAACATGGCAACTTGGAAATGAACATTGTGTTTGTTTTTAATGTGTATAATAATGCATATGTAACTCCAATGTTATTTTCAACTAAGGGCAATCTTTTTAAGAGGGTGTATGTAGATCAATGTGTGTGTATGTACCTTTAAGAAGCTAAGGGCTTGCACAAGTGTATAAATACTGAACACGTGCAAATATGACTGCCATTTTGTAGTAAGCTGTTGAAATGTAAGCATGTATGTCTGTAAGGTCTGTGTGTTAATCAGTTTGTTTATACTTTATGATGCTGCTATCCATCCTGATGTGTTTATATGTAATAAAGCATCTAAACAAACTACCCCAACTGCTCATCATCTATGTTAGAGAGGGATGAGTGACAAACATGAATAACAATGCCAGCCTAAGCTAATCAACCAGAATGTGTTGTTAGCTGTAGCAATCGTCATCTCCCAGCTAAAAATAAATTCTTGTGAAACAGAACTAATGTATTGATTTCAATTGATTTACTATATAACTGTATTCAACAACTGAGATATCAAAGCCTCCCTTGAAGCTCTTCCTAGGACATGCTTGCTTTCCCTAAAACTGTTGCACTGGTGTCAAGGACATGCTGTTCTGCACTTTCCTGGGAGATGTCTGGATCCTTGACAGTGGACAGTAACTCTTCACTTGATGTCTGTAGTGCCTCTGTAGCAGGCCCCCTGGTACCCATCCAGTCATGGCCCACTGTAGCTGCACTCCTCCATGCAGATGTGATCATGTCATTGGTCCTATGGGGCACCTGCTCATATGTTCTGCCATGGCCACCCACAGCATTATCATCAACAATCTGCCACCAAATCTGTATCCCATGTGACATGTTTCCCCATCCCCTTTCAAGCAAGAATGTTGTCTAAAAGCATTAATGATAACAAGGTTTTCAGCATCAGTGAAGGGTGGTCTTTGAGGATTGAGATGCTTGGGTGGCATAGTCCTAGGTGTCCTAAAAGACAACAGAAGGAAAATATACATTAGTATCACATAACTACAAAATAACTGCTCCTAGATAAAACAGAAAAGGTAACATATATGTATTACCTACAGAAGAAAAATAAAACAGTCAAGAGATTTGAAATATGTTTAACAGATTGGATGCAAAAACAAAGAGAGTAACAATAGCAACATATCCTTGTTTGTGCCATAACAGAAATGCAGCCCCCCCCCCCCCAAAAAAAAAAAACACAGGCAAATGACACATTTTGCCAACAAACCATCTTTGAAATGCTAAAAGTGCTATAAAATGAATTGTCCCTGAAACATGTCTACAGATTTATCACAGCGCATTCCATTCTAAGGCATCGCCAATCATGTATACCTGTAAAATGCCTTGACAAACATGTCTATGGCATCAGTACACTTCTAACTAATGCATTCAGATAAAAGTGTAAACGCCTTTGCTTCAGATTTTTCTTCATTACATTCCAGCATATGCAATATGTAGCTGACAAAATGCAAGCATACCTTCCCAAGTTCAGTAATCCTTAGTGCAGGTATATCCCAAAGTAATAGCATCTGTTCTATTTGCCCACATAAACAAGTCTCCTCACCTTCAATTTTCCTAGCTATATGGTTGCCTTTTTATATGTTGTAGATTCATGGCTGTTAGCACAGTGAAGATGCAAATGAGGTGAGAACTGATTAGAATTACTGAATCACAAATACTTGGCTCTGTGTATCTAATTTAAACATAGTGTAATCACTGCCTCAGTTTTTGTTTTGAATGGATTGCAACTGTGAATGTTTAATTGTTGGGAGAAGGAAAACACAACAGCACTGCAGGGTGTCCTACATCCAGTGGATGTATCAGGTTAGACTGCAAAGTGTTAAATGTAGGGCAGCACACAATTCACAGGTTTTGTTCATTAACATCCAACCTCCCCTTCATTTGTTGCCAACTGCATATGATATTATTTCCATTTATTATCCCTACACATTGTAAGGCCAATGATATAAAATGGCTTACAAACTGCATGTCTCAGATTACTGGTCAGATAAAAAAAATTAACAACAAACACAGAGAGGTAAGACAGAGCTGTATATTTGCAAACAATAATTATAACTGGTTGCATGATCACTAAGTGCACTACATCCAAAAATAATAAATTCACAAATAACAGCGGTATGGTTTTATATTACTGTAGATGATGTTGCAATTGGTTGTATGCAGAATAAATTCAGTTCCTTGCTGCCAAAGCTGGGCATGTGGCAAAGAGGGATAAGACACCCTTCCTGTGTTCTGAAGGTTCAATGGAGTGAGGTTCAAATCCAGATCTATATATAAATGTCTCGTGTGAACCAACATTTTCTAGTGTATATGTCATAGACTGGTTTTCCTCATTTCAGCTACCTGTCTGTTTTTATTTATTTTTATTTATTTATTTTTTTTGGGGGGGGGTTTGCACAATGTGGTGCTTAGTGCAATCCTGGGAAAAGGAGGGCATGAATGTCAGGTTTGGCTGTGCATATCTCAATTGTGTGAAGTGTGGCAGTGTGCAAACTGGATAACTGGACTACCCAGGAATCAGACAGAGCACCTGCAAACAGGACCCAGACAGCCAGAAATAGAAACGGATAGAATCAATTAATTCTGTTGGGCACTGTGCAAATCCACTAGTGTGTCAATTAACACAGAGACCTTAAGAATGATTAGTAAATTAGGGAATGTCAAGTGACTAGTCCTGTGGCAACAGGTGTAAATGTAGGGTTAGAGTACAGATAGCCCTGGGTTCCAGTACAGGTTGTGCAAACTTTTTTTTTACTATTGTGACAGTGCAGTTTATAGCAATCAACTGAAAAAATAAGTCTTATTTCAACATTCTTGTGGCAACAGGTTTAAATGTAGGACTGCCATGAACATGGTCATGGGTTCTAATAAAGGATATTTTTTACACTTTTACTGTTATTCACTGTCACTTATGACACTTTAGATAGTGGAGCTGATATGAATTATATGTATGAGGGATGAGACGCCATTGTTATGTTTTTAGATGTATGACTGAACGTATTCTCTGAAGTATAATTTTGCTATCTGGACTTGCATGGGCTTCACATTTGCCTAACCCACATACACAACTGTATCTATATCCAATAACCTTGTCAGGTCACACACATACATATGTCACCTGTATTTATGTATGATTCCTGACTATGTCTGAGCAGCACTTCTTCTGTGGCAAAGATGGAAAATCAACATTGTAAAAGAAAATGTATTGTCCCTCATGCCTAGGTTTGAATCTCACAACATAAAAATCAAATTTTCTCAGTGTATAAAGGTAAAAACAAATGTGTCAGGTCATTACATTTTTGCCCCCAGTGCTTGTCTGCAAATTTAACTCACCTAACACTTACCTTCCAATATACAATATATATTTCCAGCTACATCAGTAGACACCCCTCAAACTAAGGCCAAGTCTCATATTAACCTTCCAGTTGCAATTATTTAGTTCCTCATCGTTTGGCATTGCTGCTCTCTGCTTAACATCATGAAAAAGCATTGCTTGGGTTTAGGCACTACCAGTAAATGGGAAAACCCGAATTGACAGGAAAGCATCATTCTCTATTTCTCTAGGTCTTCTGGTAGACATGGCTGGAATTAGTGGGGAAGGTACCAAGTTTATGGAACAGAGGTGGGGTGTCCAGGAGTCCAGGATATTTATTGGACTCCTGTTAAAGCACCACAGCCAAAGCAAAGGCTTCTGTAGGGGAATATTCTGGTTCCCAGTACAAGTCTGAGGCATGGAATAGTTTGGCCCAGGCTGTATCCAGTGCCACTGGTACCCTGCACACTGGAGAGCAATGTAGGCATCATTTTAATGACCCACTCAGGAGACAAAGGAATATGCTTAACTGTTGGTTGCAGGAATTTGAGACTGGGACCATCCTACAGCTGTTTTAATATTAAATAAAGAGAGTACTTGCAAGACTTAGAAAGCTTAACATAGGCATGACTTGTATACATAATACTATTCTGTTCTTTTCTGATGCTAGAGAGCAGCATTTGAATGTTCAGACCCATGCTGCTTGATTGGGGAGACTGAGGGAAAGAAGTGATATGTATGCAGCAGAAGAATAGTGTTATTGTAGCATTAAAAGTTAAAGATAGCTTTTTTGGTATTTCATAGAGATCTATCAAACTGAGCATGCAAATCCCAAATGTAAAAGCAAGTATGCATGCATTAGTCTATAGCACAAATCAATTGTAAGAGTCCAATATTAGACTGTAGTCAGAGGTTGTGGGTTAAAATACCACAATTCACAACTATGCAGTACTGTTATTTCTTCATTAATATTTATATAAAATGAAAAAATCCTATACCAGTGGTAGAAATGCCCTGCTGTAAACTGCAGTCTGTATAATTGGAACACATATTTGCAATATATGCACATTCCAGGGATTACTTTCAGCAATTTGATTGATATAGTGTGCATCAACTATTAGGAGGTATACTTAAATGTAATGCTTAAAATAAAAGAATTGTATGATTGTATTAATGCACTGTATGTCATATACGATGGTACTAATTTTACCACTTTTTTCTCTCAACCCAACTCTTATCTCTCTTTTTATTTTCTATTACGTGTCATCAAAATCTCTCCATGTCATTCATGTGTACCACATCAGTAAATGCTCCACACAATATTGAGGTAGGCCAGACCCAATGGATCAGCCTATCCCCACTCCACCATCTCCAGAACTGATGCCCTACATGTCTGAGAGCCATCCTGGCAGCACTACCTCTGCTGCCCCTGCACCACCTTTACCCTCAGGAAGTCATGCCCTGAAAGCTGGTGCAGTGGTACCCTCTGGGAGCAGTGACAGAGGCAGTGATTTCATCACCCACAGTGAGTTGCCAGGAATGGTGTGTAGGTTCATGTACTGCACCATTAGTGTATGCCTATGCAAGAAGGAGAAGCTGCTCTCCCTTATGATCCATAAGAGGAGGAGGAGATGTCAAGCACTCTAGCCACCAGTGGAGTAATGTGACAGTGATGAAAGTCCAGTGGGTGAGGACTCAATTCTCACTGTCTACAAGCTTGATGGGCATAAGCCTGTATTGTTCCCTCCCTCACTCCAATCATGGTGTCCCCCCAAACTTTTGTGTCTATCACTGTCCCTGTCTCTTGTCTGTTTTTTCTTGTATGTTTGCAATTGCTTCCTCACTTATCCAACTCACCTGACCCAGACATACCTACATCTCTTCCCGCTTGCTCCCCATTTCACCACATTCCTATATACCCCATGTTGGCAACTTTAATCTAGTCAAACAATAGAGTCACACAACACACATAAGTAGAAAAAAGGAATGGGTTGCTTCACTTTCTGGGCTCTATGTGCAGAGGTGCACATCACACACCAGTGTGCAATGCGGCTCATATTTGTGCACTGCTTAACTATGCCAAACATGAATAGCATTGGAAAAGTGAATCAAACAGTTTCATTACTCAAACCCACTGCTTGCAATGGTATGGAAAAGTAAATATTATTATGTATTACTGCTGTTTACTATCCATTTCCTGTCCAATACATGAAATTACATGTGGAAACATGACAAATTGAATGCCTCATCTAACAATATGCCACATATTTACAATAAAGCCATGTATTGCCTCCTCCCAGGCACTGCAACCCTGGTTTCTCAGTAGTACTTTTTCCACACGTATATCACCAACACTACAGAAATGAATATTAAATGGTGTGTGATATACAACGCACATCAATCTGGTAACATGCAGAACTAGAACTATTGACCTATAAGCCTAAAAATCTTTATCTGCAAGGCTAAGGAAGGAATCAGCATGGACATTATCCCCAAAGACATAGGTGACCTTCAACACACTTGAACCGACCCATTATTGTTTTGTCATGGGTAGATCTTGCTCATTAAACCTAGTAGACTTCTTTGATACTAAGCCCAAAGACCTGGATGAGAGATAACATGACTTTTCACCTATCATGAGTTATCGAAAGCCTTTGATATTATCCCACATTCAGGTATCATAGAGGAAATCTCCCATCTGGGAAATAACCCATACATTACTAGATGGATAGCCAACTGCCTCACCAACAGAACACACACTGACAAACTCAGGGACTGCACCTCCACCCTTAAACTACTAATAGAATACCACAAAGATCTGTGCTGGGCCCTCAACTGTTGGGAAACTATTTCTCTGAAGCCCAGGCAAAGATAGATGGCCTGTAGTTTACCAAGTTTTCAGATAACTTTTCAACTGGACGCAGTTATATAGGATACCCCCAGTGATGGTAACATGTTACAGAAGCGGCTGACACAGACAAATGAGTGATGTCAAACTCATGGACTGAACCTTAAATCAAACAATGCCTCATTGTCCCCATTGGCAATGAAGTAACCCTGCTAATTATGATATACACAGCACCTCTCTAAGATCCTCTCTAAGCTCAAACACAATGTGAGAGATTTGGGAACACATGTTGATAGCAATCTACACTTCAATCTCTATGTGTCCATAGTGGTGAGGCACACATTCTACATTGTGCACCTCATAAGACCATCACATCCAAGACCAGGGATGTCATAGCTCAGCTGTACTCTATTCTTATCAGATCACTAATTGAGTACAATGCTCCCTTCTGTCTGTACCTCACCAGGCACCTGCAGCAACTGGAGAAAACATAGAAGTTTGTGACCAGGAGAGTTCAGGGCCTCCAAAACATGACATACTTAGAAAGATTGAAAGACCTGTCACTGTACTCAGTATCATGCAGGCTGCTGAGAGGTGACCTATGCCTAGCCTACACAGCAACCCATGACCCTGCTTTACTGGAAATGTTGGACATCTGCAAATCAAATGGGGCAAGAATAACTTGCTTCTGGGATCTCAACCTAGGCTTTGACATAAACAGAACATGCTGAGGAGACTATTCTGTAATAGGTTTCCACTGCGTGTGAAGCAGTGCTCCTCAATGATCCTGTTCAAGGACAACCTTGATAACTGGATGATTGTAAATTCACCTCTGGGGTGGTACCTATGTCCCTCATAGACAGGGCCAGTCAGTGCTGATCACAAAATTGTTCATGGGTTCATAGGTTCATAGGTTCATACTAGGCTATCTGCCCTAGGGCATTTATAAGCCTAGCCAGAAAGTGTTTGGCTTTCGACACCCATTTTAAATTTATTTTGCTATGCCCTTTTTCGAGGTTAGCATACTGTGCCTCTGTCTAACAGTGATACAGAAGTGATACCCGGGGTAAACCTATGATCTCCCATTCACTCATCAAGATTCATCTTGAATAGAGTCAATGAGGGACTCTGCCTAACCTGGACTGGGATTTTATTCCAGAGTGAAGGGAGCCTCTGGGTTATGAATCTGTCCCTCCAGCATGTCCTATTTATTTGAGTGCTGAGGTTCAAGTCTCTCGGCAGCGTGGCGATGGGATTTGGATTTTCTGAGGTGCAGCATGTCCATTAATTCCGGGTTGGACATGGCTTTATCCGTCAGGCGCAGATCACCTCTGAACAGGTGGTATGCCACTGAGTAGAGCTGGAGTTTCTTTAACCGGGCAGCATATGGCATCTGTTTGAGCCCTTTGATCCTCTTGGTGAGGTACTTTTGGGGTCTTTCCAGTTGCTGCAGGTGTCTGGTTAGGTACATCCCAAAAGGGGCATTGTACTCAATTATGGGCCTGATGAGGGATGAGTAAAAAGGCACGATGACCTCCCCTGATCTAGATGTGAATCCCTTCATGATTAGGTGGGCTATATAAAATGTTTTTCTAACCACTTTGGCCACTGGTTGTCAAATGAGAGATTGCTATCAACTTGGGTCCCCAGGTCCCTAATTACTTCTTCTGTACTTAATGGATTACCACCTATGTGGTAATTTGTGGGCACTTTGTTTTTGCCAAAGGGGATGACTATACACTTCTTGAGATTTAGCTTGAGGCCATGGCTCTGGCACCAGTTGTCTGTTTCTATGAGGCCCTTTTGGAGGATGCTTGTGTCAGCTGGAGAGTCGATTATGGCACCCAGTTTGCAGTCATCTGTGAACTTTGTCAGCCACAGTCCTTCCGTGTTGGCCTGTACCTCCGGGAAATATATACCGAACAAGAGAGGTCCCAGGACTGAGCCTTGTGGGACACCACTTGTAACTGGTTTGGAGTCTGACATGGCTCCAGCAATTCTAACCATGTGGGTTATGTCCTTGTGCCAGTTTGCAATCCATCTAGTGACATAGGGGTTTATATTTAAGCTGGTGAGCTTATCTATAATGCCCGAGTGGGGTATTGTATCAAGGCTTTGCAGGTCCAGGTAGGCTGTGTGGATCACCTCAATGGCCTTGGTGACTGTTTCAAAGAAATCAACCAGGTTTAAGAGGCAGGATCTGCCCTTAACAAAGCCGAACTGGGTAGGATCCAGTGTCTGTAGGTTCCCAATATCTTTATTTATGAGGTCCATGATGATCCTTTCCATAGCTTTGCAGACCAAGCTAGTCAGGCTTATGGGGCGATAGTTTCCAGGATCTGTTGAGGCACCACCTTTATGGAGAGGGACCACTGTTGCTGTACGCCATCTTTGGGCACATATCCTGTAGTAAGGCTGAGACTGAACAGTAGTTTTATGTTTGGGTTTAGCTCTTCTTGGAGTTCATGTAGGATGCAGCCCGGGACACCGTCTGGTCCCATTGATGCTCTGTTTTTTGCTTTGGAGAGGGCGGCTCTTACCTGAGCATCTGAGATGTCAGGGGGGCAGCACTCTGCTGGGATAGATATTTGCCCTTTTGGTGGGGAGGGGGAGTTTGTGCTGAACCTGTCAGCTAGGATGTTGGCAATGTCTGTGGGTTCAGTGTATTTTTTGTCATTTTGGACTAATTCTGAGCATATCTGAGAATTACCACCCAGGTTCCTAACATTACTAAAGAAAGCCTTGTGATTATCCTTAGTGACCTGTGCAATTTTTCTCTCAAAGCTGGCCTTAGACAATTTTATGAGTGCCCGTAGTTTTTTGCTAATACTGATCAGTGATGCCTTCCCTTTTTGGGATTTTGTTCTATCATTTAGTAGCTTCCTCCTTCTATTGTATAGTTTATTTATTGCTGGGGTCCACCAGACAGGACATCTGCCTTTGGAGGATTGGGTCTTGGTTTTATTTGAGATCGCATGATCCATGCATTCATGAAGGTGTTCATAGAATGCATTTATAAAGGATTCTGTGGTCTGGGTTCCACAGGCCGGGCTTTGAAGGATTCCACCTTGGTTTTGAGGAGTGTGAAATTTGCTTTAGAGAAGTTTTTCACTGTGGTTTTCTGGGCAGGGGGTGGGGTCGGGATGTGAATATCCAGTGAGATTAGTTTATGGTCTGATCTTACCAGTGAGGGATACACTTCTGGTCTGGAGCATAGAGTCCCCATGTTGGTGATGATCAGGTCCAGTATGTTTTCCCCTCTTGTGGGAGTGGTAACAAGTTGTTCCATAGCATTTGAGTTTATAAATTCTAAGAATCTTTGGGCTAGTGTGTTGGAGCTAGAGTAATGCTCCCAATCTATGTTTGGGTAGTTGAAGTCGCCCAATATAATGGTGTTTGGAGAGACCTTCATATTTTCCAGTGTTCTCAGGAAGGCCGAGTGGGGTTCCTGGGTTTGGGAGGGTGGTTTGTAGCAGGCTATAAACTGGAAGGCAGTTATACCCACTGTTAGTTGCACATGGATAGTCTCTGATGCTTCGTGCTTTGCCACCAACCTGGAGGTGTGGGTATCTTTGATGAATATCAATACTCCCCCTCCTTTTGTGGTTTGATCCAAGTTTTAAAGCATGGTATGAGGTATAACCTTGTAGTGCTGGGGTGCTCTCGGGAGCCCTGAACCAGGTTTCTGTTACTGCACAGATATCGATGTTCTCCATGCTAAGGAGAGTTTCGAGTGCATGCATCTTGAGGTTTAGACTTCTGGCGTTGAGTAGCATTACTCTTAGTTTCTTATCCCTTGTGATACCTATGGAGGTGGGTTTGTCTTTCTAAAACACACTATGGGGTAGCAAGAGCCTTTGCCAATATCCAAAGCCCAGGGTGACAGGTGCAAGCTGTCCCTAGCATCATGGCTTGTCGAGCATATCATCCCAAGCTGACAGGCATTGGATCCCCTTTGAATGACACTAGTACTTAAGCCAATTGTTGAAATTGATCATCTTGTCTTCATATTGTGGCATCATTCTTGGTGAGGGTAAGATGCTACTCAAGGTCAGGGTCATACCGGCCTGGGCTACATGCTCAGAGAGCTCCTTTATGTCTCTTTTCATGTAGTCCAGGGAGGTACGTCTCAGGTCATTCACACCAGCATGGACAATGACTGAGTCATATTTGTACTTGCCTTGGAGTGATCTGAGTGCTTGTGTTATGTGGCGGATCCTAGCGTCCGCCAGGCTGCTCACCGTGATTCTCTCCTTGTTCAGCCTGGTGAGCGGGACGTCAGTGTGCCTGACGATAGAGCCACCTATTACAAGTGTATCAGGTGTGTTGTTTAGTCTTAAGGGCTGTGACTGTTCGGCACACTGGCTTTGTGAGATATGTGTTGCACGTGTTTTGTTTTGGGGTAGCGGTTGCTTGGGTGTCTGCTTTGGAGGTCTCTGCTGCTTAGGCAGATCTTTATTTAGAGCCTCCGAGTATGTTTTTGTGTGATTATGTGTTTGGTTTGCTGTCGTGGTAGGTCTATGTGAGACTGGAATTGTAGTGAGTGCGGTTTCCTTCTCCTCCTGACTGGTTATGCCAGTACTGAGTTGAGAGAGCTTAGCCTCCAGTTTGGCTATATGGTTGCATCTCTCACATGGGTTGGAATTTGTTGGGAGGAGGAGAGGGTTGTCTGTGTACATGAGGCAGTTGTAACATTGCCTCAAGATTCCCAGATTCACCAGCTGGACCAGAGAGGAGATTGACAACTGACCTTTGGACATGCTAGAATAATATTGGGAATTCCTTAATAATTGAAAACAAGGGCCAGTGGGGAGTGAGGGTGTAGTGCTTTTAATTTTTAGTGCTGACATATATAATTGCTTTAGTGAGCAAGTGCCAGGTAACTTAAGTGCAATGTGTTACAGGTAACTTAAATGCAAAAACGACAAACAGTAACTTTCTTTCAAGTGAAACAAGGAAATAAGTACAATAAGCAATGCAGATATCACTAGTGATCCACAGAAGCGCTGAGAAGCCACAGATGGTGGAATTAGCATTCCAGGGAAATAACAAGCAAACAAACAACAAGCATATAAACAAAGCTAGATTCAGCAGGCCTGGATCTAGTCTATGCTACAGCAAACAAGGCGTTCTGCTAACAATGACCACCTAACCTGCTTGATATTACCGAGAGCCTTTTCCACCAGCATGTGGGAAACTGTTATTGCCATATTCTCCTTAAGAGATGCTGCTGTTGTCATCAGCTATAAAGTGTTGTCTGAGACTCTACAAATCAGATTTGAGCTGTGGTGCATGCCTTAAATACGGAGGCCTATAGTCTGCGTACATAGATAGGTAGGGTTCTATTCTTACTGCAGTCAACTGTGTGCATGCGTGTGTGTGTGTGTGTGTGTGTGTGTGTGTGTGTGTGTGTGTGTGTGTGTGTGTGCATTTGTGCTCTTGTTTGACATTACAGAGAGCCTTTTACACCAGCATGTGGGACACTGTTATTACCATATTCTCCTCAACAGACACTGATGATGTAATCAGCTATAAATGATTTGTGGATCTGCACTATTCCCACCAGGGCAGGTTCATAGACTGGCCTGGAGGCCAGGTAGAAGTCACTTCATCCTCTATGATACAGATTTCAGTTAAATGGCTTTCAGTCTAGGCCCTATGTTTTCTTGTTGAGAAAGTC
Source organism: Protopterus annectens (assembly GCF_019279795.1). Taxonomy (NCBI): domain Eukaryota; kingdom Metazoa; phylum Chordata; order Ceratodontiformes; family Protopteridae; genus Protopterus; species Protopterus annectens. The sequence goes on from NC_056725.1 coordinate 1,011,561,901, forward strand.
TCTCTAGTTGCTTCATGTGCCTGGTGAGATACATGCAAAATAGAGCATTATACTCTATTAGTCTTCTGATGAGGTTTGATGACAGTGCTGTTATACAGTCCTAAGGGGTCTATGGTTAACAATTGAACAGAGAGTTCCTCAAATGGATGTTCATTGTAAATAGACCAGTGAAAGTTCCCATTATCAAAAGGCCAAAGGATTGTAAAAAATTTACATTGAAAGATCATAGTTGGCCAACATAAAGGGAACAAAATGTAATACCTAATTATTGGTAATGGAGGGTAAGGAAACCTGCCCTTTCTCCACTGTAGTGTGATCTCGGAGTTTGTATATATAATTAGCAGGGGTGTGTTTGGTGCAACACTCTCCCCCCACATAAGGAGAGTCTGGTGTTAACACAATCCTCCACTTTTGGGGGCTGCAGTTACACAGGATCAGCAGCTCAGACTCATACTAGCAGAATATTAGGCAGCTGGCAGCTAAGACAGCTCTGTATAAGAAAGTATAAAATTAGACTGACATTTTTTTCTAAAGCAAGAATTAATGTTTGAGCAGCATATTCTCTCATATAAGTCCATTTTCAGGCCAAGTATATCCACATATTCATTTCTAGTAGTGTTGAACTTGACTGTAGTACCAGTTAAGGACAGTGATTAACAGGGGAGATGAGTAATATGAAAGTAAAGAGAAGATACCTGTAGACCACGTTAACCATATTTATAATGAGCAACAGAATTCTTACGTTAGCAGCTTCATCTCTACATATTTTTTTAGTCTTACACTTTGAGTCAAGCATATTTATTTTATTTTTTGAGCAAATAGAAACCTGTTTATCCAGACCCTTTTCAGACCACAGCAGGTCAGTGCATAATGACATCACAACATGCCATTTCTATCAGCATTAATAGCTATTGCACAATGGAATGGAAGCGTATGTAAGATTAATATGCTGTTATTTGTCACTGTAGCTTATAGTGCAACAAAGGGGTTCTTTCAGTGTTTCAAAAGTTGACATTGTACATGCTATTAAGAACTGTTAAAATATATTAAAAATAGATATTGTAATAAAAACATAAAATGCTTAACTTTGCAAAAAAAAAAAAAAAAAACATAAAACCCATGACTGTAATAAGGTGTACTATTCTGGTATTCTAATGCATTAGTTGTTTAAGTTTTTTATTATGTTATTATTCTATTACTATAGATCTATTATTATTCTATTACTTTGAATTTTTTATTACATAATTGGATAATTAGTCTTAGTATAAAATGGATCTACAATGGGAGTAGGGCTATCTGATGAAGTCCTATTGGTAGGGATGAAAAACACGGTGTTAGGGATGAAAAACACGGTGATAAAGTTGTGTTTTTATGTTTTCTTTTTACAGTGTTTCTTTTTAATAAAGTTCTCAGCCATTTTTTGTCTGTTTGTCCTTTATTCTGCACCTCAGTAAGGTCATTGACAGGTATCTGATAAATAGCTAGGAAAATCAAAACCTACATAAATAAAACCTTTTTAAAGAGAACAAGTACATTCCATGACCCAAAAATGTACTGATGCTGGTGCAAGTTAACTAGAGACAAAACAAAGTTTACAGGCAGAAAGACTAGTTAACACTTGAGACTATTGATATTCAATACAATAAGTACTAGAATAGTTAAGGTACTGCAGAACTGGATTTTGAGCCAGTCTTCTTAACTAAATATTTTCCACTGGTAAATTTAAATGTTAGTCATGGAAAATAATAGTAGTAATCTTCCTGAACAGTCTTGTGGCTGTCTGCTGGTATATCTTACTGCAGTAACTACTGTACTCCCTGCTGGCATATCTTACTCTAGTAGATACTGTACTTCCTGCTGGTATATCTTCTACACTAGCTACTGTACTCTTTGCTGGTATAGCTTCCTGCAGTAACTACTCTACTCCCTGCTGGTATATCTTAATGCAGTCACTACTGTACTCCCTGATGGTATATCTTGCTACAGTAACTACTATATTACCTGCTGGTGTATCTCCCTGCAGTAACTACTCTACTACCTGCTGGTATATCTTCCTGCTGTAACTACTGTACTACCTGCAGGTGTATCTTCCTGCAGTAACTACTGTACAACCTGATGGTATATCTTACTGCAATAACTACTGTACTACCTGCTGCTATAACTTATGTACTAACTACTGTACTCCTTGCTGATATATCTTCCTGTAGTGACTACTGTACTACCTGTTGGTGTATCTCCTGTAGTAGCTACTGTACTCTCTGCTGGTATATCTCACTGCAGTAACTACTGTACTACCTGCTGATGTATCTTCCTGCAGTAACTACTGTACTCCCTGTTAGTATATCTTACTGCAGTAACTACTGTAATATCTGCTGCTACATCTTCTGTACTAACTACTGTAATCACTGCTGGTATATCTTCCTGCAGTAACTACTGTACTACCTGCTGGTGTATCTCCCTATAGTAGCTACTGTACTCTCTGCTGGTATATCTCCCTGCAATAACTACTGTAATACTTGCTGGAATATCTCACTGTAGTAACTACTGTACTAACTGCTGGTATATCTCCCTGCAGTAACTACTGTACTATCTGCTGGTGTATCTCCCAGCAGTAAATACTGTACTACCTGCTGATTTATCTTCCTGCAGTAACTACTGTACTACCTGCGGTATATCTCCCTGCAGTAACTGTTGTACTACCTGGTAGTATATCATTCTCCTGTAGTAACTATTGTACTACCTGCTGGTATATCTTCCTATAGTAAATACTGTATATCTAATTTTTGTGCTGGAGAACAAGGCTAATGTTGGGCTGGGATCCAGGGAGGAGGGTGGAACTGGGGTATTAACTGTGCTTGTTACCATTAACATCAGATTTCCTTATTATAGCTCTAATACCACTTTGCAAAAAAGGTGTTAAACTTCCCCTGCTTAATACCTTTCATCTTATTCATCACTGTACATTAATCCATGTACTGTAGATCCTGTGCTAATTCAGTTAACAGCTCCAAATATGACTAGACAAGTAAAAAACAAAACTGGGCGGCTCCAGGAATTAAATGAGTAGATAAACTTTTATTATGGTAAGCACTTTCATCTGGGACATCCGGCCTTCATCAGATCTGATGAAGGTAGGATGCCTGGTCGAAAAGGCTTAGTGTATTTAAAGTTTATCTACTCATTTAATTACTGGAGCTGCCTGATTTTTGGTTTTTGGTTTTTGTTTTTTATATGACTAGACAAGGGGCAATCTAAATTCTTCCAGTTTATATTATATTATATTATATTATATTATATTATATTATATTATATTATATTATATTATATTATATTATAATATATTATTATTGGGCTGCCACAGTAACCTGAAGCAACTAATCACCCTGATCTCCACTGAAACACTGACTCCTTGCTATTGGCAGTTCCACAAAACTCAGCTTAGATCAAGATGGATGGGTCTACACAGGAAGTCATTACTTGAGCTAGGCTACACTGCCCTGACAGTCCTGAGGCATGAGGCAGCTCCAAATAAGACATGTTTGTATGTATGTGTGTATGTCTGCCTTTGTTATGCATCTTTAGCACAAAAACATTGCAGGTACCTTATAAGTTTTAATCTCACTGGAGTCCACTGCCTCCAAAGTATGCACTTTAAGTGGAAGAAGTATAGATCATACCAAAGAAAACCTCTTAGTTTTATATTTATACTCTCAGTGACTTCCCACCACTGTTCCTCACTTCCAAATTTTCACTTCAGACATAAAATTAATTATATGTTCAACTAGGAAATTAAGCCATGACTCAAAAATGCAGTTTTGGAACCTTACCAAGTGATCTGTGAATTAAAGTATTTTATAGTCTAATTTATCCTGGATATGTATTTTATTATCAGCAGAAACAGCCATCATAAGGTTTGTCTTCCAAGATAAAAAAATGAACACTACCTGAGAAAGTGAGATGTATTTGCAATGCTTTTTGATATAAACTTTATGAGTCCACAGTTCAAAATATTGATGACTTGTATTCTAAAGGCCTGAATTCATCTTTCATTGGGAAAAAATACTTTCTTAATAACTCAAATTTGTAATTTGGAATTGCTTCACACAGATCAGTGTTACATTTGAAGCAGCTGCCACTGCTGTAATGGATTTCTAAATAGTTCATCTGGGATCTTTCTGCACTGTTATTATTGATTCTTCATTTTAGTCCCTGTCTTGGTTTTATAACTTAACCTGAACAAAGGTCACTTCTTATTTTCTGTTTATAAACTCTACAAGAATCTTTTTCTCTTATATACTGTTGTATACTATGTAGTATATATGCAGTGTTTTAACTGTCCTCTCCTTCGCTTCCCATTTCACCTCATACTGAATAGTGACTATGCAGAAGACTGCTTTATGACTGATTAGCCTGATACAAATTATCAACTTATTAACTGACAGATTTCTTACTTCATCAATGGACAGGCAGGAGATGGTAAAAATCAATATATCTGCCATTATATGTACATACAGTCATTATACAGATTGACTGAGATGTCTGGCATGCCAGCAATGAGAAAATTATATTATTTAATCACACATTACAACAAGGAAGAAATAGTAATGGTAACTTTTATATCCCTAATGCTTCAAAATTATGACGTTGCAGGGTTTATCATGATATCATTAATTAAAGTTATTAATTGGTGTCCTAAAGCAACACACACATTAAGTTTAAATTCCTTTCATTTCCAATAGATTAAATTAAATTAAACATTGCTAGATAATACTAGTGTTTAAGTCTCTGTGTAACAATGTATTACATTTCAAAATCATTTTAGACTCTGGTTCAAATTATATACTGTATATTTTGCTCTTGACAACCACCCAATGTCCAGCACAAAAAATGAAATCCTTTACATTGCCTTTTTGTTTTATAGGTTCATAGCTTGGTACTGGGCTATCTGCCCGAAGGCATATATTAGCCCAGCCACGTTGTGCGGTATTCACCACCCCTTTAGTAGTTCCCTAGACCCCTGTACTAGCAGCTAGTACCCTTGGCCCCTATCTAGTAGTGCTGTTGGTGTGATCCCCAGTGTGAACTTTCTGTTACCCATCCACTCATCAAAGTTCCTCTTGAAGGGTGATAGTGAGGGGCTCTGTCTTATGTAGATCTGGACCCTGTTCCATAGTAAGGGAAGTCTCTGGTGAAGGGAATCTATCCCTCCAGCATGTTCTATTCATTGTTGTATTGAGGTTTGTATCCCTAGAGCATGTAGCTCGAGTAGATTTGGTTTTGCTAAGATGGAGCATGTTCAACAATTCTGGATTGGACATAGCTCTGTACATTAGACAGAGATCGCCTCTGAGAAAGCGGTATGCAACAGAGAACAGTCTTAGCTTTTTCAATCATGCTGCATAGGGCAACTGTTTGAGGCCAGTAATCCTCTTGGTTAGGTACCTCTGTGGTCTCTCCAGCTGCTGGAGATGTCTAGCCAAGTACATTCCAACTGGTGCATTGTACTCAATAATGGGTCTGATGAGGGAAGAGTAGAGGGGCACCATTACATCTTTAGATCTTGATGTGAACCCTTTCGTGATCAGATGGGTCACATAGAAGGATTTTCTAACCACTTTGGCAACATGGTTATCAAAGGAAAGATGACTATCTACTTGGGTCCCTAGATCCCTTATTTCATCTTCAGATTTCAGGGGATTACCTCCTATGTTGTAGTTTGTGGGTACTCTGTTTTTTCCAAAGGGGATTACTACACATTTTTTTGCATTTAGCTTGAGACCATGGCTTTGACACCATGCATCAGTCTCATTTAGGCCCTTCTGAAGGATCTCCATGTCAGCCGGAGACTCTATTATAGCACCCAGTTTGCAGTCGTCCGCAAACTTAGTCAGCCACAGCCCTTCTGTGCTTGCCTGTACTTCTGAGAAGTATATGCCAAACAGGAGGGGCCCCAGGATAGAGCTCTGAGGCACACAACTTGTTACTGGTATGGATTCGGACATAGATCCCATTACTCTTGCTTTATGGGATCTGTCTGAGAGCCAGTTTGTGATCCATCTTGTGACGTAAGGGTTTATGCCCAGGCTGGTGAGCTTATCAATAATACCTGAATGGGGAATGGTGTCAAATGCTTTAGCAAGGTCAAGGTAAGCCGTATGTACCTCCTTCATTTCATTGGCATGTTAAGCAAACATTTGTTCAAATCTTTTGTTTCTAATATCTGTCATTTGTTCTTGAATCCTTACCTTGTTCTTTTCTCTTAGTTTGTCCAATATACCACTTCAGTTAAGAGCAAAGGCAGCATACCCCATGCACTACACAAGATGTCTGGGATTTATAATAACTCAAAATTCTCAGCATTTTCCTATTCATTTTAATCTGATTGCCTCTTTTAGTAAGCTTGCAAACATTACTTGCACTTTCAAACATTCTCTTATCTTAAGTAGTTGATGAAACAGACATCTAATAAGATAACATTTCCCCTAGATTCAATGCCAAGGTGAAAGAAAAGTTAGAAGCCTTGGGTGAAATCTTTAGAATTTTATTAGTTAGGAGAATGTCCCAGTCCTCTTTCACTGGTTTAGCAAATTACTTAGGGAATATGGAATACTTCAACACACAAAATAGTTTATTTTTTCAGCCACATTCTTTTCATTTAAATAATCTAGCCATTCAAAACGTCTTCTGTCTACACATACTGATACACTTCCTACATCTAAATAATATATACATTTCTAAATGCTATTTCCAATAAAGTTATAGGATAGCCTCAGTTAACTGTCTCTTTATCCTGTTCAATAAAGACCTTCATATCTTTATTATTCTGCTTCAATGCATAAATCCACCTGCTAGCAATGATTTTATTAAATGAGATGGATGCCATTTATTTGCAATTAAAACATGTAGCTGATGTTTTATTACTAAATCAACATTTTAATTTTTCCTAAACTTTTTCTGTTAATGCAATATCTAAGAAATCAACATTAGAATCTATTTATTTTCTATACATTCTCATTCAGTCTTTCAACAAATATAATTGCTTCTACTTTAGTCTTGCACAAAAAATAAATAATGTATGCATCTAATTTATTCAGTTCCTTACTTTTTCATAAAATTTCACAGTGCATAAGTATGTTTTTTCAAATTCCAACATAAAAGTATTGACATACATTGTGGAACTGGTACCCCTATTGTTCCATCTTTTGTGAAAAAAATGCTATTGTTGAAAATAGAAACTCTGAGTATGACACAAAAATACAGCACTGAAAGAACAAATGTAGAAAACTGTCATTCTTCTAAATAATTACCAACTATGTTTGGATGTGAAACAACAATGTACATCTATTCAACATAAATTTGGGATTTCCTCAGTTGCTAATTTAGAAGAAATGCATGTGTGTTGATTCAATAAAGCAATGAATACGTTTAATTAATAGCATCATTGTACCTACTTAAATGATAGCTAGGATGTACTTTGAAACATCGAAGCCTACAAATCTGGAATGGCTAACTATCGATCCCAAGATATTGAAAGCTAAAATATCCCCTGCTAATTATATATTTATCAACTCTGAGATCAATCTACAGTGGGGAAAGGCAAATTCCAGAATACGTAGTGTTCACAGTCATATATGGGCTTAATGCCAGCAGAAGCAATCAAATGAGTTTCAATCACTTCTGGAGTAAAAAAAGTTCAAAATTATGAGTGGTTCCAATAGTTAATATGTAATGGTTTTGACACACCAAATATCAGTAAAAGTTATTATTATTCCTTCCCTGTCTGTGAGAGAATGTTTGTTTAGTTTTGTTTTTTGTTATATGAAGTGAGATTATCTTCTCTGCCTGTATTTTCCTATGGACAGTCGTTTTTGTGTCAGACTGCACACTGTGCAAGCAGAAGACGCCGTTTTCCTTTGTGGGAGGTGAGAGAAGGGGACATGCGTGCACCTGCCACGGTGACTTGTGATATTCCACAGATGGATGATGTTAGTGAATAGGAATGCTCCTCTCATATGGTGTCAGTATACATTACAAAAGGCAAGTCAGCATAGGGAATATGTACACATTGCCATCCAAGGAGGATAAGAGAGAGCTGGTAACTAATTTAGTCTGCCAGATGTCAAGAACTGCTATTGTTGGCATCATGTGTCTGCATTCTTACTACTTAATCTTGCTTTTTTTCTATATTTTTAAACAAATCTAGCAGTGAACAGTCATGTAATCCTTGTCTTTTTAACTTTCTGAATCTGGATTTCTTCCAGCAAATGGTTGTCACCTTAGAAAATTTGTTAGGAGTGCTTATAGATGCAATATACTCTGTTATTCACATAATGGTATCTACTGAGTGAATGTGAACTTCAAGCAGCTAACCACCGCCTCCTTGTCTTTTCATTAGTCGATATCTATTAGTTTTAGTACCGATTTATCAAAAATAGATAATCATCCAGTCTATATTTTATATTCAAAATAAAATTATCAATTTTAACATAAATTGAGTAGTTGTAGGTAACCCTCAGTTATATTACTTGCAAAAATGTCACTATAAATATAGGATACAATGTTGTACTTTTAACACTAAATTGCTTGCTCTTATTAGATTGTTTGTATTCTTTTCCCTTAATTCATGATATCCAAATCAGCTATATTTCCCTCCAGTGGAAACCTGTAAGACAGAATACTGAAAATGACCCAGCCAATACTGACCTAACTTCTTTAACATGTCATCATGTGAGAAGGATGAATGGTTGATGCACAGCTTAGAGAAATCAGATTCACTAAGCTTTGTTCAATAACTCAGTCAGTTGCTAGCCCACTAATGAAATTCAACTTATCTTGAGTGGAAAAACATCTAAGGTAGGTTATCTCTAGCTCTGAGGTATAGACCCCCACACACACATAAAAGCTGACTTATCTCTCATCAGCATTGACAACACTCTCCCTTTTCCTATTTCCTGTATGGAGTCACTGTCTAGTGTCAACTGTTGTCATTTCTCTTGATTCAGTGTCATTCTCCTACCTTCTTTAACAGTCATTCCTGACTTTTGCAGGCCTTCCCCTCACACATTCCCTCCATCACTTTGCTGGGTCCCATCATTTACTATTGGCTTCCACCTGTCGGCCCCAAATCTTCTTCACGTTGCCTTCTGCTTTTCTGCACGTGCCCAGACCACCACAATCTATTCTCTTTGATCTTCTCTGGCACTGGGCTACATTGGCTACTGCACTGATGCCCTCATTTCTACATCTGCCCTACAGTGTATATTGTACCACTCTCCTCAGGCACTTTCCCTCCATCACCACTAGTTTCCTCAACGGCTCTGACTTCACTGCCCATGTTTCAGTACCATACAGTAGTACTGGTCACACCACTGTTTTGTGCACCTAACTTTTAGCTTCTTTGGCAGTCTTCTGATATATACTATGCCTGACACTCTGTGCCAGTTGGCTGCAGCCCCTCTGATACTAGCTTTGATTTCCTCATTCAGACTTCCTTTCTCCTCAAGTCACCCCTCCCAGCTACCTGAAGCTGTTAACCTGTTCTACTATTTTCCCTTCTGTCTCATTTCTTAGTTTTATTTCAGATTCATCATTTGCTGCCATTACAGCTGTCTTATCTGCACTCAGTTTCATCCCACATGCCTTCAGTTTTCCATTCCACTCCCCTATTACCTGCTAAAGTTCTTGTTCAGAGTCTGCCTGTAATTCCACATTGTCAGAGTACAACAGCTTTGTTCATCATTCCCTTTTGACCTGTTTGATAATGTAGTCCACTACCAGTATGAACAGCTGTGAGCTCAGAGCTGAACCCTGATGCACACCCACTCTCACTTGTAATCCCTCTGTGAGTCTAAACACTGTTTGTACATGTGTCACTGGTACTAGAATGCTTATTCTCCAGTCATCTGCGATAATCCCCGTATTGCTATGAGTACCCTCTGGAGACATTTATTCCCTAACTCACTGACCATCAGGTCATATCTGCTATGACTTCATCTGATCAAGCAACATATGGAGATGCTTTACAAAAAAAAAGTGAAACATTGAGTGGTCTCCCTACTCGGTTACATTACACCTATCCCCATAACAGAATATGGATTCCCCAGAAATTGGATAATTGTTTAGAAAATGGTGAGTTGACAATCTGAATCATTTTTACTATCTCAAGGGCTCTGGTTTCCACATCAGTCTGTACTAAGACTTCTCCAAATTACTGGGACTTTACTCATTTGAGGGATTAATAACCTGTTTGTGAAGATAAATCAATAGGTCTATTACATCATGGTCCTCTCTGACCAGCATTTAATTCAGCTTATCATCACATCTTACTGAAGTGTTTGGGAACCTACTGTGTCACTCACCAATTTGCCTCCTGCTTTTCTGGACAAAAGAAGTGTAAGCAGTGGGTGGCCTCATGCATTAATCCATCTCCTCTCTACCTTGTGAGCTGCAAGGTTACTCGGGTTAGTATTAAGTCCTTTTCTGTTAACAAATACATGCTGGCACTTAGTTATGCTATTACAAGGAGGGCACTACAATGCAATTGTTAGAGCGTTAACATACAGATTTGCCTCTTATTTCCTCAAGAGCATGTAGCTGATGTTTGAACCTGTTGAGAATAGTATGGAAGCCATTATTTTGTGCATCATTTGAAACTAATTTGACTGCATCTGATCATAAACTATCACTATGGACTTTTATTTGACACACATGGCATTAGGTCTTACTTCATTTCTGAGGGTCATAACTTGAAGTTTATGCCAGCAGTGCATAATCCCAAGAAGATCTTCAATGTCAATGTGTAATTTTATTGCTTAATATCAACTGTTGTCAAGTCTTGTCATTGACTGAAGACTATCACCTGAATTGATAACTGTATTCTATCAGATGCGTTGTCTGCCACAGTGCAGACCCAGTAACTTGCATTGGACACTGTAGGGTTCTGCACCTCGTGCTTCCTAACACTGAGCTTGACAGGTTGCAGTGGGTACACTGGTCACTAGCTGGAGTCTCTATACTTATGTACATCATTTCCATCTTGACATTACAATTCGGGGCTCCTATTAAACAAATGATCACCTGCAAAGCTCTTGTGCTTTTCTTAAAGTAGTGAGAACATGAACGGGTTCTCTCCCCTCTTAAGGAACGTCTTGTGCTCTATCAACCTTCTCAACATCTCTGTTTGGCTGCAAATGGAAATACTGGCTTAAATCACTTGGCTTCACTCATTTTGTTTACAGGCCCTTGACCTGTGAGATTTCCTGTCACTGCCTTCTGTAAGGCTTACCAGGATTCCTATCAGTTGTTTTACACTTATTTTGTTATCATCGGTTAATACTTATTTTATTGTTGGATTTATATATGTTTTAACTGATCTTTTTGTGATTTTTTAAATAATTTGCCTAGGTGCATAGCCATATTAATAATGTTTGAATGATGTATATGGCACAGCTCATATTACTTACACAGAATATTAAGCAATGTATTGCTATGTGTAGTTGCATTTATAATGAAAAGTGGTCTAAATCATATCAAGCTTCAGCAAAAAGCACTATAACATAGTGCTGAAAGTGCAATCTTATACTGTTTGCTCTGCTCACATGAAAGATGACAGACATGAAATCATTGGCTAGTCAACCAAGTTATGTAGTATAGCAGTACTGCTTTATGGTTTGATGAGACAGAATCTGAGCTTTCGGATGAGTTCTGCAGAACTGTTCAACTTTATTTGTGAGACAGGGATGTCTAATATGCTATTAGACAGCACAATAACGGGCAGTATCCAGCTATTCCATAACATAACACATATCTGATCGATGCAGAACCAGTAATGAATGCAAATTCAGTATCACTGACTTTTTACAGTATGCTTTGATGCTACTGCAAGTATATCATTTTGGACATCCTTAGTGTTGTCTTCTAACTGATAGGATTGTCATAGCCTATACTCATTCCTACATGCCTTCATTCATGAATCCTGATCAGCACATCAACTAAATCGTTAATAACTTTAGTTACATGCAGCATCAGATGATCTTCTCTATCCATTACTTAATTTTGTTTTCTGCTTATGAGTAATCCAGTTGTGCAAACGTGCTAATAAGAGGCAACTGCTCAAGGTATAATGCTTATAATGTCCAAACTGCAGATTCATTCTCATATAATGCAAAGCCAAACTCCCCAAATGCAATGTCATGCAGATCAGCACTTGCAGATATCAGGTAAAACAACCTGAGCAACTACAATACCTCTGTGGGCAGAAACTGAAAACTCACACACACGCGCATACACACACACACACACACACACACACACACACACACACACACACACACACACACACACACACACACACACACACACACACACACACACACACACACAAACACACATAAACACACACATTTATCTCATTTTGCTGTTTCATGCTATGCAATCTCCTTGTATTCATAGGATTTATAGGAGATTCAAGGCTATTTTAGTCTAATTACTGTATACACGTTACCAATTCCCACCCACAGGCTTTACATCCTTTTTCAAGGAGTAAGAGACTAGGTAGCCCTAGAAGTAATATGAGAGCACACCCACATCCACTATATGCAAACAAAGGATTACATCAGGAAAAAATCATCTGGAAAAAATGTGATTCCACACCGATGCCTTTATTCCATAAAGAATCCACCATACAAAAAAATCCACCATAAAAAAAAAAATCCAAACCAAGTGCTTTCATCTAAAATCAGTAGAACTTCATTAGAACCCACTAAAATATATATGGTCAATGAATGTATAAGTTTCCTGTAAAAATAACAAAAAAATGGCTTTCTTAAAGTTATAGAACCTTTCATATATAATTATGAAAATTAATTATATCATCATCAAAAACTATTGAAAATTAACATTAACACATTATTTAAGCAATTTTTATCAATAAATACATAGCTTATCAAGTAAAGTTACCAGAAATGCACAAAGAATGAAAGAATTACTTCAAACCCCATTCAATATACCTGTTAAATTTAAAATTAATCAATGTGTGCAGTAAGTACTTTTGTTCCTCTTTTATTAAAATGGAACTTCATAAAATTTAAGACACAACAGAAATGTAAATAATAAATAAGTACATCCAATCAATTTAAAATACAAAATGTGGTTCTTGTAAACAACATTGTAAAATACATCAGTTATACAAAATTCTGTCAAATTCTTCCAACCGATAAAATCATTACTATTCTGTCATTTGTAGATGTAAAATACACTAAAAATAATTTATATATTTCAGAAACTTAATTCACTGCATTTCCATTATGAAAACAATCAATAAAAATCAAATAAAAATGAACCAATTCAATTGCTTTACCCTCCAAAATTAATAGTAGCTTGTCTGTCCTAATGGCAAGTACACTTGCCATAGAGATCTTATTATTTATTCCTGGGGGGCTGTGTAGCATTGAATAAAATTTGCTAATGTACTTTACTGTACTCAAGATAGGAAGACCAGTTACCTTCCTTAACATTATTATCCATTTTTTGTAACACAAAAAATAAATGAATGTTTTAAAATGTTCACATTCTCTAGAATATTTACTTAATGCACTAGTATAATCTTTTTTTTCTTAATTATGTATGTGTGCTGACAGATTGTAGTTCTTAAATATTTTGGGGCCTTACCTATATAAAAGGCTATGTATGACAAACAAGTGGCTGCATATAGGTTTATAGGTTCATAGGTGTGTACTAGGCTAATGGCCCTGGAGCCTTTACAAGCCTAGCCCATAGAAGTACCCTGGCATTGTGCTGCCTGACATTAGTTCCCTGTGCCTCTATCAAGGAGAGACACTGGAGTGATCCCCAGGGTGAAATTTCTATTACCCATCCACTCATCAAGATTTCTCTTGAAGAGGGACAGCAAGGTGCTCTGCCTGACATGTATGAGAAGTCTATTCCAGAGCAAGGGCAGTCTCTGGGTGAGGAACCTGTCCCTCCAGCAAGTTCTGTTGATTGTGGTAATGAGGCTGTGGTATCTGGAGTGTGTGGTGCTGAGGAATTGGGATTTCTTTAGATGTAGCATTTCTAACAGAGCTGGCTCTGACATGGCTTTGTAAGTCAAGCAGAGATCGCCTCTAATTAGGTGATATGAGACAGAGATTAGCTGGAGTCTTTTGAGTCTATCCATGTAGGACATGTGTTTAATGTCTAGGATCCTCTTCTTGAGGTATTTCTGTGGCCTCTCCAGCTGTTGCAGGCAGCTAGTGAGGTACATGCCAAATGGGGGATTATACTTGATGATTGGTCTAATGAGGGAAGAGTAGAGGGAGACAATGACCTCTTTCTTCCTGGATGCAAAACCCTTAGTAATGAGATGTGCCACAGAGAAGGACTTTCTGACCACAGTGGCAATGTGGTGGTCAAAGGACTGGTTGCTGTCAACCTGCATCCCCAAATCTCTTATAATGCCTTCAGTGTTCAGTGGGCTCCCATCAATGTGGTAATTTGTGGGAACGGAGTTTTTACCAAAGGGGATGATGACTCATTTTTTGGCATTAAGCTTAAGACCATGGTTTCAACACCAGTTATTGGTCTCAGTGAGGCCTTTCTTTAGGATGTCTGCATCACATGTGGAGTTAATAATGGCTCCCAGCTTGCAGTCATCTGTGAACTTGGTAAGCCAGAGTCCCTTTGTGTTGGCCTTGACTTCTGAAAAGTAAATGCCTAGCAAGAGAGTACCCAGGACCGATCCCTGTGGGACTTGACTCATGACTGTTCGGCAGTCTGACTTGAAGTCTGCTACTTTCCCACTGTGTGTTCTATCTGTGAGCTAATTTGCAACCCACCTAGTGATGTAGGGATTGATGCCTAGTTTGGTGTGTTTATCAATAAGTTCCGAGTGAGGAATGGTATCAAAGACCATCGAGGTAGGCTGTATCCACTGCCTTACCTTCATTCCCAGCTCTGGTGACTGACTCAAAAAAAGTCAACCAGGCTGAATAGGCATGATCTCCCTTTCACAAAGCCAAATTGTGTGGGGTGTAGAGTTTGGAGATTTCCTATATCTTTGTTAATCAGGTCCATGATGATGTGCTCATTAATTTTACATATCAGACTTGTCAGGCTAATGGGGTGATAATTGCCAGGGTCTGTAGTCACTCCCCTTTATGCAGAGGAATGACTATAGCAGTGTGCCATTTAGTAGGGATAAAGCCTGAAGTGAGGCTCTGACTGAACAGGGCACGCAGGTGTGGTGCCAGTTCACTTAGTTGTTCATGTAGAACACAGCCAGGGATATTATCAGGTCCCATAGAAGCTGTATTCTTGGCCTTAGACAGTGTAGCTTTACTTCAGCAACATTCTCCCTGAGTGTCCTGCAGAGTTCTACAGCAGCAGAGAGAGAAAAGAGACTTTGAGTGGATTAAGTACCTTTGTTTTGCTTTTTATTGCTTATTTTTGCTAACTGTAATATTCTGAGTGTTTTTATTAGCTTTGCAGCTTATTTGAACTGTGTTTTTGAATTCTGATACTGTTTGCACTTTAACTGATCACTTTCAGTGTTTTACAACTGTTTAAGTATTGTGGGCTACATACTCAAGTGCGATAGCCATTTTTCTGCCTTGAAAGTATTTGTATTGCTGTATCTGTTTTATTTTTCAGAACAAACAAAAAAATCCTCTATACTTGTTTCCCACCTTTCTATGACCAGTAGAGTCCAGTTTTCAGATTTTGCTGAATTCTGATCCATTTTGTAGCTTCTGTGTTGCCCAGAACTTACTAAGATAGAAGGAAGCTTCTCTGTTCATCAGTGAGAGTGGTGAGCTTTGAGCAGCTTATCTGTCACTGGAGGAGTGGTTTTAGCTCAGAATCTATAGTTTTATTGGCAATTTTGGGCTATTTCTGTCCTTTTCATCTTTCTGCTTAAAAACCCGCATTTGTCCACTTGTGTGCATCGCACAGCACTGTTTAACCTGTGTTAAACTATTACCAGTGCCAGAAAGTCTGCTCTTCAAGTTTTCCCTTAGAACTAGCCAGTTCTGCTTTTAAGCACTCAAATCTGTTTCTCATAGCTCAGTACTTTGCCTAGAAACCATTGTAAGCAATAAATAGACCATAAATTGCTACAATACTCAACTCTCCTTACCAAATAAGAAAAAAACAGTTAGTACTTAAATAGCTAGCACTTAAATAAATAAGTACCTATCCAGGCATGTCCAAGGGTCAACTCTCGGTGTCTTCTCCTGTCCATCTGGTGAATCTGGGCATCCTCAGGCAATGTAGCACTTGCCTCATGTTCACAGACAAACCTCTCCTCTTACCACCTAACACTACAAACTGTGAGAGATGCACTTATATTTCCAAATTGGAAGCCAAACTCTCTCCAACCAAGACTTGACTAGTCAGTCAAGAGGAGAAGGTAAACACTCCCACCACACCACACACAACACATAATCCTTCAAAACCTACACCTACACATAGCAACATGAAACACACACACCTACATTCGTGGAGGTCCTTAAAACAAATCTGCCCAAACAACAGAGACCCCCCAAAGCTGAAACACAAACAACCAACACCACCCAACACAATCCAAGTGACACATAACTCATAAAACCAGTGTGCCACAAAACCTCAGCCCCTAAGGCAAAACAGTGTACCCAGCACACTAGTCATAGGTGAATCTATAGTCAGGCACACTGATATCCCACTCACCAGGCTAAACAAGGAGAAGGTTACTGTCAGCTGCCTGTCAGTGCCAGGATCCGTCACATAATGCACACACTCAGGTCACTCTACAGCAAGTACAAATATGACTCTGTCATTGTTCATGTTGGAGTGAATGACCTGAGACATACCTCCCTGGACTACATGAAAAGAGACATGGAGGAGGTCTTGGATCTTGTAGCCCAGGCAGGTATGATCCTAGCCCTGAGTAACATCCTGCCATCACCCAGAATGATACCTCAATACAAGGACAAAATGATTGAATTCAACAATTGGCTAAACTTCTGGTATCATTCTAATGGGATCCAGTGTCTGTCAGCCTGGGATGACATGATCGACAGGCCATGATGCTTTGCCAGAGATGGCCTGCACCTGTTGCCCATGGGTTTCCGGATACTGGTTAAGGCTCTTGCCACCCCCATAGTGCCTGTTTTAGGCAAGGTTTAAATGACAAAATTACCACCATAACTGGTACAGACAAACAAAATCTTAGGGTAATACTACTCAATGCTAGAAGCCTAAACCTCAAAATGCACTCACTCAAGGCACTCCTTAAAATGGAGAACATTGACATCTGTGCAGTAGCAGAGTCCTGGTTCAAGGCTCCAGAGAGCACCCCTGCAATACCAGGCTACAATTCATGCCACACCTTTCAGTCATCTAACCTGGACCGAAATACCAGAGGCAGAGGCGTGTACATATTCACCAAGGATATCCACACCTCCAGGCTAACTGCCCAACATAATGCATCTGAAATTCTCCATGTGCAA